>NC_045426.1:614020525-614320525 GCF_902635505.1 Sarcophilus harrisii | reverse complement strand
GCCACCTAGCTGCCCCATCCCCATATCTTCTTAAATTCAATGCATGCTTGGTCCTACTTTGCTGGTATCTGACTGTAATTTGTGCCTAGATCTCAGCTCATAGAATTTAGAGGTGAAAGGCACCTTAAAGATCAAGCATCTTGTGCAATTGCTTCAGGTTGAAATGAGTAAACAGCTCTAATTAAGTAAAGAGACTTTCTCAAGATCATTCAACTAATAAACAGTACAGTGGATTTTGAACTCTCAGAACTCTTCTAAGTCCAGAATTCTTTCCACTGTTTCTTCCTGTCATCCATATTTCTATCTTGCTCATCCCTTTCACCAGGGATGGTTTAGTGTCATCAATATCTGTTCTAAGTTACCACAACTCTACTACACTTGCTACATATGTGCCTGGTACTGTAAAATTACTGGTATTCTTTGTCCCATTATCCTGGGATCCTGGGTCCAGGATTCATTGCCCATATTTGAACTACTTAACAAGGCAGTTGAGACAATGTAAAGTAGCTCAATAAACTCTGGCATTGGAGGACCTAGGTTTAAATCTCACTTCTACACTTTATTACTCCTTCTTTTGCCCTATCATTGTCTTCCATTCATTTGTCTTGGAATCTCCAATCCCTCTTTGCTCTTTGCCACTGCTGCATGCTTTCCACACGTTATCTACCTTGAGTCATATTTTGCAGTTATTATGAAAGGTGTGAAGAGCCACAGCATGTGGCAGTCTATTTTTTTGTGGCCCTCAAGTAGTTTTCAATTTGTGGTTAAGCCCTTGTAGCTTTCCAGTGGTTTCATGACTTCCTTAAGCTCCCATACTTCACAGCCTGGTGATTTTTTACTCTGCTTCTACTTAGGAAAAAATGCTGAAACTATCCTTTTAATCTTAAATGACTACAGACTAAAGGAATGAATACATAACACTATTTTTCATTCCCTTCCTGACAATTTTCTAACCAGAAAGTGATGTCCAAGATTTCAAAAGAGGTGGTCTCTAAAAAAACAGCCTGTCTGACTATGGCAGAAATCCAAATGTAAGCAACACATTTTTAGATTTGATCTTCAATCTTAACATTTCTGAGATTAAACTTCTCTACAGGTAAAATGTGGATTATTATGATGGCTAATTGAACAATTTTTGGGAAAACATGTTTGGGATTCAATGACTAGTCATGTTTATAACTAAAGCACTAAAGTTCAGAAAAAATTCTAATCATCTGGACTCTAGGGAATATTAAGAACTTTTTAAACCTAGGATGTATCTAGCAGCTAACTTGTGATAGAAAGATCCTCAGATTTTAATTAGACAACTTAAGTTTTAATCCCAGCTTGGCTATTACTACCCAGTGGGGTTAAACAATTCCTTTCTCCTTTTTGGGCCTTGGTTTCTTTACTTACAGAATTAGATGGTTGACTCGATGACTTTTAAATTCCTTTCTAGCTTGAAATCCATAGGGTTATAGAACTACAGCTGGAAGCTATCTTGTCCACTGCCCTCAAAGTAAGTACTTAAGGGAGGGTTAGAGAAGTCAAAGGTCTTAAGAGTATAAATTCTATATCAATATTCTGCAGAAATAACTTTTGGAGGTACTGAATTATTCCTATTCCATTTCATAGAAAGAAAAGCCAGAAAATAGGTATTAATAAAATTCTTAAGGGATGAATACAAAAATCTGGTCTATTATAATAGACATTGTAGGAACCTCTGAATTCATCTGAACTTTTTCAGTTCTTGTTGGAAGATCGCTTAGATTTAATCACTAAGATTGTCTTATTTCTGATATGGGTAAAATTCTTGTAAAATTTCAGAACTGAAAGAAATCTCAGAAGTCATCCAGTCTACCTTACCATTTAAGATGAATCCCTTCTAAAAGATCATAGATAACCTAGTGTTCATTTAAAGAACTTCAACATTGGGGAATGAACTGCCTCTTAAATCTGCTCATTCTGCCTCAGGACAGTCTTAATTTGTTAAGAAAAAAAAAATACACAATCTTCTAAAATCTCCTTTTTTAGCTTCTATTCACTGTTCTTAGTTTTGCTCCTTGGATTCAAGGCTAGGATTGTGGTAGAGCCTCTGGTTCCCCATTAATTCTAATGCGTTTTTTTCTTTTAGTGACTATTTATACATATATATATATATATATATATATATATATATATATTATTTGTATATGGTCTCTGAGCTATTGTCTTCCCCATTAGATTGTAAATTCCTTGAGAGCTAATACTGTTATATACCTTTCTTTGTATCTTCAGTGCTTAGCACAGTATATGACACATCATAGGTGCTTAATAAATGTTTATTGACTTACTACTCATATTGGATCTTGAAAGCTGATTGTTCAATTTTTAAGGTAAGTATTTGTATCTTGGAAACTGGTAAATGCTACAAATCAGGGCTAGATTTATTGTTTTGTTGATTATCCAGATTTAAGAAAGTGATGCAGAAAATAATTCAAATCAAACATAAGTGTCACAAATATGCTTTCCCCCCACCTACTTGTCGTTAAATTTTTTACCGGCAAACTCCTAGTTCAAGCAGAGTAAATCTAATCCCTTGACTATCTACTGGTCTTTAAATGCTGGAGAAGAGCAACTATATATGTCTTAAGAAATCTCAGCAAGTTAAACACCCCAGATCATATAATTTCATTAGATCTTTCCAATAACCTTATGATTCAGGTGATTTCACAGATGCGGAACCTAAAGTTGAGAAAATTAGATGAGAGGCTTAGATTATGCAAGACCATATAGCAGGCCTTGAGCAGGATTCAAATTCAAATCGCTTTTCTTGATTCCAAGTTCAACATTCTATTCACTGGGCCATACAGCTGCCAGTTCCCTCATTACTATTGCTCACTTTCCTCTGGACACTGAAATTATCCTCTAAGTTGTTCATACTTCTCTACTTTGATGGATACATGATTTAATAGATGTAGGCCTTAGTTTTTTAATGGTGTCAATTGAAATCTATTCATACATAGCTTTTCAACCTGAATGACACTTCTCTGTGTCTTTCCATAAATCTTCCATGTGGAATTCATCCAAGCTGTTGTGGATCTTCCTTTAAGTCTCTTGACATTCTGGGGCACCAATGAAACAAAGGGATGTTGTAGCCATTATCTCCTTCTTTCTCTACATGACCAGCTTACATCCCTTTTCTGACACATTTCCTTCATATTATAACTCTTACTATTTTTTGATTATATACCACAAGCCTAATAAAATGGTTAGGGCACTGGTTCTGAGTTGAGTCCTTGATTTAAATGTGACCCCTGCCTTTGACTATCCATGTGACCTTAAGCAAGTCCTTTAACTTCCTTGGGCCTTAGTTTCTTTAGCTATAAGATGAAGTGATTAGAATAAATGGTTTCTTACTTTGGATACCTGAAGTCTATTCTAGACCTAAATCTATGATCTTTATCTTACTCATTATGCTTTAGGTGACTTACAAGTTTAATTTCTTGGTGCCAAATATTTAACACCAAATATAACCAAATATTAAAAAAATTTGCAGACTGTCTTAGCACACATACTTAGGAAGCTTCTGAATACCAAAAGCTTATTACAAAAATATGATACAAGTCAATTAAGCAAGACTGTTTTATTGAAAGAAGAAACAAAACTAAGGGCAATGAGGAAGCATGATAGAAACAGGTTAGGAGTGAACTCTGAGTGGAATTGTGCACCCCACAGGGAACTAAGGGTAATGGAGCACCTTCTTCCAAACCAGTGAAGTCCAGTAGCTTTTTATACAGTTCTTATCTAGATATTCTGTGCATTGGAGGAAGGAAGTGAGGAAAAATCCAGACCTGAGGTCTACTGTTGATTCACACTGATAGGGAGAGAAAACTTTTCAGAATTGGCAGCTAGTTGTTATCCAAATTCCCCAATGTGGGAAGTTATTGCTGGTCTTACTTTCATAGGGGAATTCTGGTGTTTTCTCTGAAGCTTCTTCATTGAATGGCTCAGGCAGTATCCTGTATTCTTTATATAGCCATACCCTATCACCAGAAGAGCAATAGTGTTTAAACATCATTTCTTTGATTCAGAAAAACCTTTGTTTCATTGGCTGCTGTGAAAATTTTTCATTTGATACTCGATTTCTTCAATAGTCTCTGGTTTCTTTAATATCCTAGTCATCTGCCTCCCCATGCCATCCAATTCAGTTACTATGCTTCTAAAAATGGGGCAATTCTGGATTCTAGTTAAAAAAAAAAAAAAAACACATTTTAATTCTTTGGATGAAAAGAGCTATAAACATCGAATAAGCCATTATATACATGCAGAACACTTACTAGAGTTAACATAAGCCATCTGCACTGAAGAAAGGAAAGATTTCTTAAAGTCACTCTTTCTATTGCCGATGAATCTTAATAATTAAGGCAGCTACTTGAGCTCCCTAGTTAATCTTTTTCCTTTCTCCTCTCCTTTCCCTCAAAGAAACAAAGCTGCTTATCTGCTAGTGGGCAAGGAATAAACTATATATTTGGGGCTTGGGGGGTGTATTTTTTCTTTCTTTCTTTCTTTTTTTTTTCCATTCACAAAACTTCACAGACATTAGTCATTTCTATTATGCAAATGGACATGGAGCACAAATAAGGATTTCCCATTTTGAAAACCCTCTTTCCTTGAGAAATTCTTCAGATCCTGCCTGGGACTGAATTTCTTCCACACACTTGCCCTCCTGTTTCCCTTAATCCTCTGGGCTGCATGAATTGAGGAGGGAAATTATTCCTCTCCAGGAAAGGAGAGGAAAGTTTTCCAGAAAAACTTATCATTTGGACTTTGTATTGAACCCAGCCTTCTCTGAAGCTCCTTTATCCTTCCTCTTGAATGAATGAATTGCAGTAATCAATTTTAGCTTTTGAAATAACAGATTGATACTTTTCCCATAATTTACCAGTGACTTTCTTTATCAAAGGAAAAAAAAAAAAAAAACTCTTTCTGAGGACTAACTAGAAAAGTGAGGAAGACTGAACAGGCAGTTTTATTACCTTTATAGGAAAGTTTCTTCTTGAATGCATTCATGAGATCCTAGGGGACCCAAACAGAACTTGGGGAGACATTTGGAATTTTGTACACTTTAAAGTGCTGTGTGAAATCTTTGTTATAATCCAGAACAACCATCTTTTTTTAAAAGAGGAAGAAAGTGAAGTACAAAAGAGAGGTGAATTATTCAGTGATGTCTGGAAATCATGTCAGAAACACTTTGATTCTTAGTCTACTGACTTTTCCATTTGATAGTAAGTCATAGATCATAGACCCAGGGATTGAAGTGACCAGAGAGATGGCTTGGATCATAGGATTAGTCCTTCATTTGACAGATGAGGAAAACCAGAAGGAGAGAAGGAAGCTGACTTACCTAAGGTCAACAGGGAGAAAACATTAAGAGATGCTTCAAACTCAGATCTTTTGACTGCAGAAAAAGTGTTACTTTCCCTATATCATGCTGAATTCTTCTTTCTTATATAAATAGCTAGAAAAAGTAATTAATCCATCAAAGCCTCATGGAATTTTGAGAGAAAGAGAGACAGAGAGTGAGAGAGAGACAGAGAGAGAGAGAGAGAGAGAGAGAGAGAGAGAGAGACAGAGAGACAGAGAGACAGAAAGAGAGAGAGAAAGAGAGAGAGAGAGAGAGAGAGAGAGAGAGAGAGAGAGCGAGAGCGCACCGTGGCAGAGTGAGGAAAAGAAGCCAGACTTCAATGTTTGGTTGACTGCTTTTTCCAGGATATTATAAACTATGGTTCTCAATTATCTAATAGTAATGAATGGATCTGAAGACTGGACATTTCTTCTAAGGGATCAGAATCACTAGTCTTATATTAATATCAACCAGAGAAAATAATTTATTTTGATTTTCTTATGATTTTGCCAACAAATTAGCTATGAACCACTAAATGATTTTGGAGCTTGGTTTGTGCATCTGTGAAATAGAAACAGTGATGCATGAATAATTTATTCCTATGAATTAGGCATTACTTACAGAAAAACCTAATTAATGAAGACTAGTTGGGAGAAAGTCAGAATATGGGAGAAAGTATTCTGGATTTAGAATCTAGTTTCAAATCCCAGTTTTGCTACTCACTACCTGCATGATTTCAGGTAATTAACTTAACCTCTAGGGACCTCAGTTTCCTCATCTGTAAAATGAAATGAAATGAAATAGTTGTACTGGATAACTTTTAAGCTCCCTTTAAATTCTAAATCAAGATTTATTAACCTCTTTGATGGCATAGATACCTTGGTAGTATAATAAAACCTATAAACCTTTTCACAGAATAATGTTCTTAATAAAATTAAATACTTGAATTACAAAGGAAACCATCTATGTTGAAATGCAATTATTACAATAACTTTTTAAATTTATTTTTTATTTTTAATTTCAACATTTATTTTTATTTTATGGTATTGTATGACTTTATATTAAATAAAATAAATATTATTTGTTATTTAAATTACATTAAATTCAATTTAAGTTTAAATAAATTAGTTCCCAGAGTAAGAACCCCTATTCTGCATCCATGATGAAGGAATGAATGAATATTTATTAAGAGATGATTATGAAGAGACACATAGTACAAATCACTGTGCAAAGCTCTTGACATACAAATAGCAAAGTGGAAAGAGTTCCTGCTCTCAAGATTGCTACCATTACTATCACTACCACCATCATCATCTTCAGCTGTATGAATCTGGGTAATTCACTTAACATTGTTCAACCTTAGCTTCCTCAACTGTAAAATAGGATGTAATGATAACATCTTTCTCCCAGGATTTTTGAGAGGATTAAATATGATAATATTTGTAAAACAGTTAAAACAATGCCGGGGACAAAGCAACTGCCATATAAATGCTAAGTATGATGATGATGACACTTTGTTAAATAAAACCCACAGATATATACTCTTTTTTTATCTACTTAGAGCTATAAGAAAAAATGAAAACAAACCAGCTACAAAAGTCTGACTCTAAAACTCATCCCAACAGAGAGACGATTCTTGGTTCTAAGAGGCCAGGCTAATGCAAAGCAAGCTCTGGCAGGTTCTACCAAGCTAAAATCCCAGCAGGAGAGACCATACTTGCTGTTTCACATTCAGCTTAATTCAGCAAAGAGAAGTTAGCAGGTTGACCAACAGGTGATAAATGCTTTGGCCATAAGGAGCCACAAAATAATGTAAGCTCTAAACCTGTCCTCCTCCTTATGGTCCTCTTTCCTCTTTTGCAGTGATGGTGGCAGAGTGACGACAAGGCAACAGGGTGCTAAAAATCATGTCATTTTTTAGACCACCTATAAACAGTACTTTAAATGATGCTACTCTAAATGTCATGAATTTTGCTCAGATCAAATGTCACCTCCTGCATGAAACGGCCTTATTAAAAAAAATCCTTCTTGGTGCTTCTAGCCTATTTTCCCCAAATATATTTTATTTATTTTTCATTTTTAACATACATACTTATATCTATACATGTTGTCTTCCCTGATAGAAACTCTTTGAATGTAGGCACCATTTCATTTTTGTCATTGCCTTCCCTGCACTAACATGGGAATAATATGACAGGGTATACTAGTATGCTAGACTAGTACCTCTGGTATGAATGATGCTGATCCATTTTCAGGGCTTAGTGAATTAAGAGTGCAAAGATTTCTCCAGGAACGCATGAACAATTTGTTCCAACAGGCCTCAGAGGTAATAGAAACAGACACTGTGGAGTGCTGAGAGCTTGGTTAGACATTAAAGATGTCAAAGTCATGCACTTACCATTGCATGCTTATGTGTGCATACATATTTATGTTTGTATGCATATATGAAATCCAGTAGACCTTTAAGACAAACAGCTTTTGATGCAAGATAACTCAGCAGATTTCATATCCAAAAACCAGCTCTGGCAAATGAAGGCCAGCTAACCAAATTTGGGACTGGATAAATCTTTTTTTTTTTTTTTTTTCCTGGATTGGCCAAAGGGATGGGGAAATAACATGAAGCTGGCAAAGTTTTTGCAATCAAAACTAATCTAATCAACTCTCAAAAGGAATGAATGATAGACTCATGAAAATACAATTGTCACTTGCAGTAAAGCACCATGCTACCATTATCAGTGTGTATACTGGCACTATGACAAACCCTGATAAGATAAAAAAAAAATTATGAATAATGAATTATGTGCCTAAAGAGGCCAAGCTTATAATTTGGGTGACTTTAACACTAAAATTAGGCAGAGTAGGTAGAGACTTTCAGACTTGGCAGGGAATCTTTGGGAGAAATGAAGTGGGTCACTCCTATTGGTCACTTCCTACTGAAAATTTTTGCATCTCATCTCAATAGCAATACTTTTTTCCATTTATTTAAATGTAATGAAACTTCATAGATGTACCCTTGCATCAAACATAGATTATGTCATTGTAAAGAGTGATGAAGGCAATGTGTGGCACAGAGTGCTGGACTGATCATAGATTTATTCTTTTCAAGCTAAACATTCACATTTAAAAAAAGTAGCAGCCCAAACGTGAGACTACCACTGTGAGATTAAATGCCAGATTAGAGGCTTCTTGAGTTTAAACAGTTTGTTGCTAACTTTCATGGAAAGTTGGGTTAATACTCAATGGAACAGAAAAACAGCAGACATCTTTCAGAGATTTAGTGTACAGCAGCACATTTTCTCATCTGGGCCAGAACATTCACAAATGTCAAGATTGGTCAGACGAAAATTATGGAGAAATTCTGAAGCCGCTAAATGAAAAACAAGAACTCCATAGGATTCATCAGTAGGATAGTTTGTCTGTTTCTAAGAAGTCAACCTTTAACTCCATCAAAAGTAAAGTGCAAACAAAGGTTAGAATGATATGGGATTCTTAACTTAGTAAGAAAGCAGATGAAATTCAGTTTTATACTGAGAGTAACAGTTCGGTGTATTTTTATGATGCTTAAAAACCTATCTTACAGAGAATTTACACAAGAGAAATCCTTACATGAAGGTCAAAAGAGGCATTATAAGAATATTCTCAAGGACTCTCAAAAGGACTTTAGTACTGATTATAAGACATAGGAGATACTGGCACAGGACCACCCAGAATGGTGTACCCATATCAAAGAAGTGCTGTGTTCTATGAGCAAAGCAGAATTGCAGTAGTTCAAAATAAATGTGAGATAAGTAAATTTAGAGACATTTTGTCTCCCAATGTTTGTAATACGAACTATTTGTGCCCAACCTATCGTACATTCTTCAGAACTCATGTTCATATCAACCACAGTGAGATACACTGTATCTTGACTCTGTCATAATAATGTCATTTTAGTTATCTTTAGGACAACAATCAACCAAGTGCTAAATAAATGCTTTTTGAATAGTTGACTAAATCATAAAGATAAATCAGTGATGAATGAATTGTTATACAAAAGGAAGAAAACCATATTAAGACTAACACTTTTCTTTTGAATGAAATCAAAATAGAGAGGAAAGTAAAGCTAAATGGAGGTACAATTCTTAGGTTCTTAACAGTATGAATAAAAGTCAGCAGAGTTGGTCTTACTATATATGCACTGTGATAACTAGATTTTTGGAAGATAAAAGAACTTGCTTATATAGGAACTTACAAGGTCACTATTTCATGGAACACTTGGCTATTTCATTTGGTAGTGCTTATTATAAGCACAACTAAAAAAACTGTGAAGAAAACTACAACTTAAACACCAATATCTGTTGTGCAGGATGAAGAGGAAGAAAAATTATGCTAAGAATTTGGCAACTATCTCAAGATCAAATCAATATATGATTTCAATATGAGAAAGGGCAAAAGGGAGGATAATGAAAGATACATTAGAAAATGTGATTTGAAATTAAAAATAAAGAGATCTAAATTTCTATAGACTATGAATAAGAATTAAACATGGAAATCATGAATACTTTAAAAAGAGGGTCACATGATAAATATTGAGTGACTTCCCAAAAACTGAAACCAGTTATATCTGAACAAATAAGAAACAACTGATCAACACTAGTTAGAATAAAAAAAAAATCAAAACTGAACAAATTGGAAGCACAAAGTGAGTATACATAATTATACTTCTAGTCCAATTTATTTAACTGATCTGTTGTTTCTCTAAAATGAAAAAATGATGCAAAATAGAGATTATTGACAATTGTAGTCATCATTCCTTAGTGAAGATTAAGGATATAAAACAATCACCAGAACAAGAAGGCCAAAGAAGTTGAGAAACCATCTTATCATGGAAACATTTAATTTCCTTGCCGGAGGAGAAACACAACAATCACAGATAGCCAAAGATTTAGATTATAAACTCAATTATAGAGGAATGTAGAAAAGAATGGTAAAAGAATTGATTGCTTCACAAGGCAAGAAGCTATGCCATATGATGTCCTAAAATGTAAAATCTATCTTTTCCTTTCCCAATAGTCTTTAAACTTAAATTAATAAACACCACTCTAAAATCATAAATGCAGTTGTGCATTAACTTGGCATCTTTATGCATTTTATAACTGCTCAGGGATTTTCTATAACAATCTTTTTTTTGACTAACTTAGATGCTTTTGTACTATATGCTTACAGTTGGCTGCCATCAATTCTATTTAATACCAGTCAGCAAAAACTTAATCAGCTTTATTTCATGCTATCTGCTTCCTTTTGTGCCCTGCTTTTAAAGCTCATATTGCATTTATACAGCCATTATCTATGGCTGACTTTGTATTTCCAATGACATTACCTATGGCTATGACAGTTAAAAGATGGTCAACAGCAAAAGGCCAACTAGTTGCATCCATTCCTAATGAATGTATCCTGTAGAAACTGTCTGAAGTCAGTGCTTCCCACAGATCCAAGAACTCTATTAGTCAATCTAAACTAAGCAAAGGAAATGTGGTGCTAGGTTCCAGAGTTTAGAACAAGATGTTGATGTTCAGCAAAACACAAAGAGGTTGACAGATAAATCAGAATATTAGGTTATTAACAATGAAAGTGTGGTCTGGCTTGGGGGTAGAAGAACTAGGATCACTTAGGATTTAGGAGATGAGAAAGTCACTTATTGAATATTAAATTAAAACAAAGGAAGTCAGATACTTTTAAAGAATATTCCTGCAAATCTAGGTTACTTGCTGAAGGATCCTTCTATATCTTGCAGTATTAGATAGCACCTACCTGGATCTCAATAACCCCTTTGAGCTTAGAACTTCCTGCTAATACTCATTCTTCTTTAGAGACAAGACTTTTCACTTTCTTTCATGATTATATAAAAGGAAGGAATTTACTTCCATAATTGAATAGGGCCTCTTCTGGACCTCTTCTTGGAAACAGTCTTATCCTTTGTAGGAATACCTCTTATTCACCACTTCTTATTCTTTAGCTTTTCTATTTCTAAACTCCATGTAGGATGCCAACCTTCCATGATAAACATTGTTGTATTTTTCATACAATAATACAATTACTTTACTGTTTCCCCTTCCTCCTCATCTCAATCCTTTCCAAATCAGTCACATCCTACTAGGAGATTCTGGGAGTCTTCCTGTACAGCTTGTCTAAGTCTTATATATTATATTATCAGTAGCCACAAAGTAAAATTATCTCTTCTCTTAGAAGATTCAACACAAATTGATTAGTAGCCTAGTGTGTGTAGAGTTCTGAAAGGTAGAGGTGAAGAAAGTATATTTCCCAGTCACAGGAGGGAATTTCACTGAATGCATGGAAGCAGGAGATAGAGTATTAAATTTTTGGGGAATTTTTGTGAGTCAATCTATGCCTTTTATTGCATTATTGGTTAAAAGAACAATAATTTTAGAGAAAGTAATTTCAGTGGCAAAGTTAAAATCCAGTGCTCAGGGGGCTAAGATTTAAGTGAGTGTTGAGAAACTGGAAGTAAAGAGTAGCTTGTACTAAAAGTTTATCAGTAAAAGAGAGAAAGAGAAAGGTGAATAGGATTTGGAAAAATCAAGCTAAATGATAATGATGATGATGAGGAGGAGGAGGAGGAGAACCAGAGATTTGTATTATGACAGGGAAGAAGCTAATAGATGAGAGAAAAGGGAAATGATCAGTAGTCCAACTTCTTGGGAGAAGACTAGAGGTAAGAGAATGCAAGGTATGAGGAGAGCACTTTTCTTAGCAAAGATAAAAGTCACTTATTTCCTTAGAGAGAGGAGTTAAGGAGGGGTGGTAAGTGCGTTGGAGATGTTTACTTTTAGTGCTATTTAAAGAAAAGGGGCAAGATCATAGCCAACTAAATCAAGAAAAGCTTCCTGGAGGAGATTACACTTTAACTGGTCTGTGAGCAGTGGCAAGAATTCAGTAATCTAATCCAATCCAATAAACAGTTATTAAGAGTGTTCTATGTGCCAGGAATTGTATTAAGTACTGGGAATACAATTAATATAAAGAATGAGTCTTTACCCTCAAGGAATTTACAACCTAAAGTTGGGAGAAATTCAACATGCAGAAAATGGAAGGAGTTCATTAAAGTAAACAAAAATCTCAAAGACATAAAAGGCAGGAAACTATA
The DNA here is from genome assembly GCF_902635505.1 of Sarcophilus harrisii. Classification (NCBI taxonomy): domain Eukaryota; kingdom Metazoa; phylum Chordata; class Mammalia; order Dasyuromorphia; family Dasyuridae; genus Sarcophilus; species Sarcophilus harrisii. Next base: position 614,308,016 of record NC_045426.1, on the reverse strand, counting down.
AGGACAAATTCAAAGTTAGAGAAAAATCTAGTTTAGGTAGATAAAAAACTGTAGAAAGAGCTATTAAATGGTGCAGTGAATAAAACATAGGGCTTGGAACTGGAAAGACTCATTTTTTTTTAGTTCAAATGTGGCCTTAGTCACTTAATAGTTGTGTGACTTTGGATAAGTTATTTAATACTTGTTTGCCTCACTTTCCTTATCTGTAAAAGGAACTGAATCCCCAGTCAAAGTCATGTAAAGTCAAGCATGACTGAAATGACAAAATAAATTGTAGGAATTATAGAAAGAAGAGTAACTTGAGATAAATTTGGAAAGATGATTTTAGAGTATAAACTCTTTGAGGGCAGGGATTATCATTGCTTTTTATATTTCTATACCCAGCCCTTAGGGCAGCACTTGACACATAGTGACTGCTTACTTTATTACTTATTTTCCTTTCCTTTCCCTTCCTCCCTCCCTCCCTTCCTTCCTTCCCTCCTTCCTTCCCTCCTTCCTTCCTTCCTTCCTTCCCTCCCTCCCTTCCTTCCCTCCTTCCTTCCTTCCTTCCCTCCCTCCCTTCCTTCCTTTCCTCCTTCCTTCCCTCCTTCCTTCCTTCCCTCCCTCCCTTCCTTCCTTCCTTCCTTCCTTCCTTCCTAAATATTATTCCACATGGCAAGGGAACCAGTAATGTCATTCAGTTATCCTAATTCCAAATCCAGTACTCTTTTCTTCCTTCCTCCCTCCCTTCCTTCCTTTCCTCCTTCCTTCCCTCCTTTCTTCCTTCCTTCCCTCCCTCCCTCTCTCCCATCCTTCCTTACTTCCTTCCTTCCTTCCTTCCTTCCTTCCTCACTTCCTTCTGTAATGCTGGAGAAACGGAGGCAAGGTAGAGATTAAAGAGTTTTTCATATTTTATGTGAAAGGGAGAGATTTACTGGGACCAAATGGCTCCATGGTTTGGTCCTAGGGCTGAATGAGACTTTTGTCTCCAAGAATCCAGCATCCAGCATCCAGCAGAGAATGTGAGTTCATGATATATTTATATTTATACATAGTATACAAAGTAGCTAAATAAAGGTAGGGGGGTGGAGTCCAAACTCTGGTGATCAGGAATCTCCAGGCAGGAACCATCAATCCAGTTCTAACAGGCTGGGCAGGGCAGGACCATAAATTCTAACAAACTGGAGGTAAGAAAGTATCTGGCTAGAGACAGAAAGTCTGGACTCCCCCTTTTTGAATTTACACATTGACAATTTATAACCTCTGAGTTATAACAGTCTTAATGAACCGGAGGAGGCATGGGTTTCCAACTGAGGGGATTGAGACAGAACAATTAAGGAAACTGAGGCAGGACCAATTAGGGAAATAGAGGCAGAACAATAGAGAACTGTGGCACAACACTTCCATTCTCCCTCCCTTCCTTTCTCCCTCTCTCCCTCCCTTCCTTTCTCCCTCTCTCCCTCCCTTCCTTTCTTCCTCTCTCTCTCCCTCCTTCCCTTCCTTTCTCCCTCTTTCCCTTCGTTTCTCTCTCCCTCCCTCTCTCCCTTCCTTCCTTCCTTCTTTTCTTCCTTCCTTCCTCCCTCCTCCTCTCCTTCCCTCCCTCCCTTCCTTCTTCCTTCCTTCTTTCCTTTCCTCCCTCCTTTGTAGATCTAAGTTAAGTCACCTCCTATATGAACCCAACCTTAACTACAAAGTGATCTCTCTTTTCTGATCTCAAAGCACTTCTCTTAGCTAATATTAATTTAACCGACTTGCTTAATGATTTACATTTATCATGTCATTTGTTGATTTAAAAAAAATAGATTTCTTTTCCATATCTTTTGTTTTTACATTGCTTACATCTTCCCCTTAGCCCCAATCTCACTTGATCCTTAAGCTGACCTACTGATTTAACTTCTCTAAATATTATCACCATGTTTATGTGACCCAGGACTCAAGATCCCCTCCAAATCATCCAAATGGTCTTCCTCAGAGAATGATCCCTAGGCTTAGTTTCCTTCTTTGATCATTATATCCTCACCCTGTAGTTTATTCTTAGAAAATATCTAAAATAAAACTTATATATTGTTTGTATCTAGGTTTCCCCAAATGTGGGTAATTTGGTCTGAAACTCTGTTGCAAGTACACAATATAATAAATGCGTATTGTATAGGACAACCTTTATTTTACCTCAAAGAAATTGTGGAAGATGCAAAGGACTCACAGGAGCCCATAAAACAGATAAAGAAACACATAAGGACTCACAAGAGCCCATAAATAGATAAAGATGCACATAAAACACTCAAACCAATTCCAATATTTCAGTTCATCTTTCTCTAATCCCATTGAGACTCTCTAAGGGATTGAACTCTCCAGGGAAGATACTAAACAGCTATGATTCACTATAATAGTCTGGGTGTGGGAGAAACAGGAAAAATCCATATTTCTTACAGCCTCCAAGACCCCCAAATGTGGCTTTAATCCTTTAGTTGTAGGAGTCATGTTGGTTATCTTTTTCTTTTCCAGAGAAGAGCATTGTTCAGAAACTGTGAGGGATCTTTCTTTAAAAGGCTTCATGGCTCAGCACTCAACTTCTGAAATTGGCTGGGGGAGAAGGGGAATGGGATAAATGTTTATATTGTTCCTATCTCATACCAAATACTGTACTAAATGCTTTTCAAATATTTTGTTTGATCCTTACAACAGCAAGGCTTATACTAGTAGGCAGTGTCTGAGACTGGATTTGAAATCAGATCTTCCTGACTCCAGTCCTGATATTCTATTTACAGTACTACCTAGCTTCCTTTCACAGAAGCTCTGACTGCAGCTTGTCCATGGTAGGTTGGTATGTAGCCTGTTCAAGCTTTGGGGTCTCTTTCCTAGAATAAAACTTAAATAAACAAGATTGTGGCCACTGAGTATGAATAGATACTAGAATAACCAAAGAATATATGCCACATAAAGGAGTATGAAGAAAACCAGAGCAGAGTGATGAAAAATTGGCAGTGGGTATAGATGGAATCAGTCATAGGAGATATCAGCATTTGAACTAGTTTGTTTGTGGAACTAAGGATTCAATTTGTCTTTGGAGAGTAGAGATGAATCAGTGGCTCTGGTTCATGAGTAACCCCTATTACTTCCACATTAAACATCCAAGGGATTTAATTGTGAGAACAATCCTGGGAAAGTCTATTTTTTGTCTACCAGAACAGCTAGGAGTGTAATTGATCTCTAGCTTTGGGCTTATCTACAGACAAAGGGGACATTTGGATTTGAGCCCCTGAACTGTATTTTTGGAACTTTGAGTTTGCTCTGAGAAGGAACTATACCCACACAGAGTATTTAAATATTTTGATAATTATTTATTATTAATGAAATGTATATAGCTATGTCTATTTCTTGAGAAAATTCTCTTGAAAAACAGTAGAAAAGAGAAAAAAAGCTTAGTTGTTTTTTTTTTTCTGCCTTCTAGAAGGCAGACTGAGCAAAGGTCTAAACCCCTAGACTAATGAGATAAGCAGTGACACTCAAAAAAGAAGTTGAGCTAGATAAGAAAGAGCTTATCAGTTATTGGCAACACAGAGAAATTGCCATGACCTGGAGCACCTTCTGGTGTTGGGTGGAGCAAATAACAGCGATGAGCACGTGACTGATATACCTACCGACTAGGAAACTGTTCAGCAGTGCTCCCTGGTGGTTAACTAGGCATCCACATTAAAAGAACCTCAGAATTGTAAAGAAGCTCAATTTAGTTAAATGTTACTGGATAAGGAATTTCTTCCATAAATTTCCCAATACGTGTACATCCATCTTCTTCTTCCATTCCTCCAGTGATAGGAGACCCAACCTTCTAAGGTGGTCTTTCTACTTTTGGACAGCTCCAATTCTTAGGGAACTTTTCTTTCTGTTGAGTCAAAATCCATTTCCCTATAACTTCTACCCATTGCTTCTACTTCTGCCCTTTGGGACAAAACAGAACAAATATAATCCTTCCACAACCACTTTTTTTAGGATCTTGAGGACTGCTATTGTTTGTCTCCCCTGAGTTACCCCTTCTTGAAGCTAAAACTCCATTTCTTCAATTGATACTTGGATATATGAAATTATTATCTCTAGTTATCAGTACTGCTGTTTTGTAACACTGAAAAGGTGGGTGTGTAGGGTTTTCCATATAACTTTGTATTGTCTGAATTATTTGCATTATCACCTGTTTTTTTTTCTAATTTTAAAATATTCCAGTTTACTTCTATTTAATTTCAAGTATTGAAGATTCATTGACTTTTCACTGAAACCTTGAGCAATGATACTAGTTTATATATCATGAAAGTCAGAAATCATTGCCCACATGAGATGATAATCACCAAATAGTGATATCATCTTGCATTAATTTAGAGATTTTAATTTTTTCAAACTGCTTTCATAACCATTCTTTCTTTATAAAAAGGCTAAATAAAGGCTACCCTAGTAATTTATCTCAGATTTGCAAACAAGATCTGTCTTAGGAACATAAAAAATAAACAGAAAGCTCTAGGGCTGAACAGACTTCAGAAGCTAACTAGTCCTAAATCTCTGAGAAAAGTTAAGTGATTTGTTTAAGTTCACACAGATGAGCTCTGAGGCAGGATTTGAATCACAACTAGCACTTTTCCCTCTTTTAAGAGCCTATTATGTGGCTGGGAGAAAACAACAACAGCAAAAGAACAAAACAAAAAGATAAACATTGTCTTTATGGAGTTTTCAGTAACATCTCAATTACAACAAAGGGTGTCATTTGTATCAGGGCCAGCTACACAGTGCAGTAGATAATATGTTGGACCTGCAATCAGGAAGACTCACCTTCCTGAGTTCAAATGTGGCTTCAGACTTATTAGATGGATACTATGGACATATCATTTAACTCAGTTTCCTTAGTTTGCCTCAGTTTCCTTATCTGTAAAATGACCTGGAGAAGGAAATGGCAAGCCCACTTTTAGTACCTTTTTAAAGAAAACCCAAAAGAGTTGGACAGCTGACTGAATAAGAACATTTTGAGTCATATAACCTTCAAATTTGTGAAGTTCTTTACAAATGTTATCTCATTTTGCAGATTACCAAGTATTTAAATGCCTAGTATTTATTAAGCTGCAGACACTGAGTTAAGTTTTGGTGATGCAAGGAAAGGTGAATATGATTCCTGTCCTCAAAGAGCTTACAATCTATTGGGGGAGAGACAGCATACAAATATATATGTGCAAGGAAAATATCTGTAGATAATCAACAAAGGGAAGAAACTATCATTAAGAGGGATCAGGAAAAGTTTCTCATAGAAGGTGGAATTATACTTGAGAATCAAGAAGCCATAGAAGTCAGGAGATGAAGATGAGAAGATAATTCCAGGTATGGAAAATAGTTCATGAAAATTCAAGTAGTCAGGAGATAGAATGCCTTGTGAAAGAACAGCAACATATTCTCTTAGCTTATTGGGGACTGCATTAGAATGGGGAGAGGCTTGAGGCAGGACTATAAGGCTATTGTAATTCTAGGTAAGAGGCCATAGGGAACCATACCATATCTGGCGATGTCAAATGAGAGAGAAGAATATAAGATGTTAAGAAGGTAGAGTTTTGCAACAGAATTTTACAACAGATTGAATGTGGGGGGAGGAGGAGTAAGAGACAAAAAAGAGTTGAGGATAATATTTAGGTTGTGAACCAGAATGACTGGGTAGTAGGTGGTGCCTTCAAGAGTAAGATGGAAGTGAGAAAGAGAGGTGTATAATAGGTGGGTGGAAGTGATAATGAAATGGACATATTAAAACTCAATTGAATTTTAAGACTCAAGAGTTTAATGGATATTTAGTTTAATATATCCAGTAAACAGCTGGAGATTTTAGACTGGAACTCAGGAGAAAGGTTAGGACTAGATTAATAGATCTGAGATTTATCTGTATAGAGATGATAATTGAATCCATATGAGCTGGTGGACATTCTTTCCATGCTGCTTACTTCATTTACAAAAATACCTTGAAGTCTCTCCCTATCCAAGTTTTCCTCCATTAGGCTACCAAAATAATTGTCCTAAACCATAGCTCTGCCCATGACCTTCCAATCCCCAAATCTACAAAATCTAAAGGCTCCCTGTAAACTTAAGAACAAAATATATTTGGCATATTTGTATGTTTGGAATTTAAAGTTCTTTATAATATGATCCATTTCTACCTTTTGAGCCTCATGTGTATAATATATGCATATATTATATTGTATACATAATGCATATATGTGTATGTGTATATATATATATATAGTTACCTACTCCATTAGAATGTAACATCAGAGGGAGCAGGGTAGTAAATATATAGAAAGTGCGTTTTGAGCTAAGTCTTTAAAAGAGCTAAGGAAGCCAGGAGGTAGAGGAGGAAGAGATAAAGATGATGAATGGAGTGTGGTGGTTGTCAAAAATAGGGAGAGGAACCCAAAATGGGAAGAAGTGGCCAACAAAGGCAATACCCTAATCCCAGACACAAAGTTCCTGTGCAGGTACTCAGATAAGAAAAGGGAAGCATAATGGAGCATTTTGATTTTTTCCCTTTTAGTTAGAGTATATGGAGGGAGGCTCAATTAAAAGGAAGAAGAAAACTTACCAGTTACCAAGATTGGAGGAGAAAATGTCTTAACTGTAAATTCATGTTGAGTGAATATATTTTCTTTTTTATGGGCTGGATGGGTCTCAAAACCTAGGATGGAGATAAACATGTAGGCAAGGGTTAAATGTTCCCAGTTGTGAGAACTAGGATATATAGATAGTCATTCAGATTGGTTATTATCATGGAGAGTACTGAGTTCCCTGACATTTTCTTGGAGGTCTTGTGAACAGATTTCAGGATTTGGGTAAACATTGTACTAAATGGTATCAGAGGCACCTTAAATCTCTGAATCTATGGAAATTGTGTAGCAACAATTTAGCACTGGGTGGTGACTTGGGTGTCAGGAAATATAGGATCGAAATAATAATAATAATATATACCTAAAACTTCTACATATATAATTTACTATATACCAGGTACTGTGCTAAGATTTACAACAATCTTGGGAAGTATAATATTATTATCCCCATTTTACATTTACAATATTACATCTTCAGATAAAAAATCTTAGATAAACATAAGTGAAATAATTTGCTCAGGGTCACACAGCACTATGTAAGTGCCTGAGATCAGATTTGAATCCAGATCTTCTTGACTTCAAATCTGGCATTCTACCCACTGTGCTACCTAGCTGCCTAGTAGAAGCTAGAAGCGTGCCCTTGTACATGAGCCTTAGTTTGTTCATCTTCAAAGGGAGGGGGTTAGAATGAATGATCTTCATATCCCTTTCAGCTGTAACATGCTGTGATTTATGATTAAGTTTTGCCTATATCAATACCTACTAAGGCATAAAGGGAGTGCAATCTGTATCAAGGGAGGGAATGTGTGCACTATTGAAACCAAAGATTCTTGAAATATAAAAGCTTAAGGCCAACTTACCCCCCTCATTCTGCCTGTACTCTGCCGGAGAGGAAATGAAAACAGGCAAAGTTAATAGATCTTTGTTGGAAGATCTGGGGGCTGGGGAAGTGAAATTACAGATCTGAAGGTCATATGATAAGGGGGTTAGGAGTAGACTGAACCTGCAAGATCAGAGACAAGATGATATTGATAAAGACAGAAGTTTTATTATTTCAGTATTGCCTATACAGGTCTCTGAAGGTACTTTTTGAACGATGCATGAGATGAGAAATCTCCGTGGCCCACCTTCAGTATTGCTGCTGCCCTCTAGCAGAGAATAGCACAGATAAAGGCATACTCCATGCTACACTCAAATGCCAAGACTGCAGAAGAAGTTTCAGAAGTCAGAACTTGAATAATTTTAGTACGTACACATATTTTATGCAAAGATAACTTATAGCTATTTGCTCATCAATACAAGAGAGGCTGGGTGATGAGTAAAACTGTGAGCAACTCATGATTCCTGGCCTGAGTCCTCTCTTTATTGAAAGACCAATTATTGTTTTACCAAGGCACCCACAAGATCTTGTATGATTTGAAAACTCTAATGTGTTTGTTGGACGACTTTCAGGCGTCAGGCATAGTGTCTAAAAATAAGGAGGATGCTTTTGTTACTAGATTTCAATACTGCCAAACTCAAATATAAGTGGATTTCTCTGGACCACATATTGACTTAGAAAACTTCAAATTAACATTAAATATGCTATATTGTATTTATTTTTGTTGTTGTTGTTGACTATTCTGTTGGGAATTTGACATCTCTTCTACAGTCTACTCTGGTTATAATATTATGTTTATTTCAGAACACTACATTTTAGAAGGACATTAATATCTATTTGTCTAGTAGAGAGGATTTACAATGGGGTGGGGTGGGGAGGATGGAGACAGTTCCACATAAAATTGTTGAAATAAATGGGAATATGTCACTTGGGACATATGATGACTTGGAGAGTTATGATATTCATTTCCAAATACTTGAATAATTGTCATGTGAAAGAAGGATTAGATTTTTTTTTTTTCTGCTTGGCCTCAGAGGGCAAATCTCAAACCAGCTAGTTTAAATTTATAGGCAAGCAGATTTCAGCTAAATATAAGAAACAATTTCCTAATAATTTGAGTTGTTCAAAAATGGAATGTCTCTTTGATGAGTTTTAATTTCAGTAAACCAAAAGTTTTAAAGTGGAGATTGGACAATAATTTGTTTCAGTGAAGATATCTTTCAAGTTGGATTAGATGATATCATGAGGGGATCTCCTGTCTATAATTATTTAATTATAGGGTCACCTTTTTGAATTATATGTCAAGATTGCAAAAAATATTGCTTGCATAAGCTGTTGTAATTAGCATTAAATTTTGATGGATCTGTTATGTCATTGATATGAGCCTTTTAACTATGCAGATCATGACCTATTTCCACCTTCTTATCCAGTCCTTACTATCATGCTTGACATATAATCATAGACATTAAAAAAAATACTAGCTAACTGACTATGTTGATATTAAGCAAGATGGACTTCTGTCTCAGGGTGAAGTTTGTGAACCATTAAATAACTGCAAATTTCCCAAAGAAAATCCAACCGTCTTTTCTTTTCCTTTTTCAATTTTTGGAGCCAGTTTATTATTATAATAGGAAGTATTAAATGAACAGCTCTATAGATTATCCATACTACTATAATCCAAGCCTCAAAGTTCCTTTGTATGGAAGTTCCTTTGTATGTCACTTTCTTTTTATTTGTGGAGATTGATTACTTGATTTTCTATGCTAGCATGAGGAATAGAGTTGAAAGAAGCAAAAAAACCCCCAAAAAACAAAAAAACAAAAACAAAAACAGATCTTGCTTTTCTGGCTTCCAGTTTTAAAATGATGTACCATTCTAGATTCTTTTAAGGTCTCTAGAAGAAGAAAGACATTGAAATGAAATCTACAAGTAGAGGAGCTGGCAATCTTCATCATGTGACTATTCTTAGTCTACTTTATTACAAACTTTAGAGCATTTTCTCTTAGGTAAGAGCTGAGACTCTTGGTTGAGCTACAATATCTCAGTTCCAACGGGAGAACTCATTCACTCTATATTCTCTGACATATTCTCCTATTAATATCTTTTCTAATTATTTTCATTTCTGTTTTGCTATTGACTTGGATAAATAAGTTTATTTCCTATTTGCTATGTGTGTTCATTGTGGGATTGGCTTTGGTGGGAAGGGAATCAAAACTTGGATATATAGATTGAGACTTTTTTTTTTTTTTAAAGAAATAGCAATTAGAAGTGAAGAACTAATTCTTCCTCTCTAACCCTAGTCCAGACTAATGATGTTTAAAGGAGCAGATATATATAATATAATTCTAGTCTGTTACTCCTTTTCTCTGAAAGAAATAGAGGTGCTAACCTCCGAGTATTAACCTCAATATCCGGTTTCCACTTCTGGCAGGAATCAAATTTTGTTTTGGAGAAATATAAGGAGGAGACTCGAGGGCTGTATCTACTCTTGCATACTTTCTAGCTACATTTAGACAAACCTATATGGTCAAATAATACCTCCTTGGATACAACACAGTAATCACATACTCCCTATACCAGTTAATAGTGGAAGTATCAACATTATATTGCCTTTTTTACTTAATAATCAAATATTTTTAAGCCTTCTTTGGAAATTCAAGGAATAAATTTTTTACACTGATCTCAGAAACACAAAAACTATTGAGTAGTCCCAGTCCTTCCCAGCAGTCTTCATGAACTAGCAATACTGTTATTTCCCCCTCTGTTGAGTAAGTTAGACAATGAAAACACTTTAGTATCAAGGGAAGAAAATGTAAATTTACCCTGACTGCTTACTTTACCATTCAGAATCCTAATTGCCCTTTAGAAAAAAAAGTTTTCATAGAGAAACCTTAAGATACTTTGTTAAAGAAGTAACCATAGAAGCTCCTGCATTTTTAGAGTTGTAACTTATTCCTGCAACTGTAAAAAAAAAAACAAAAACCCACATCTTTCAATTGTTAGTGTTCAACAAACAACATTTTAATCATATGGCTAATTAAAAGAATAGGAAAAATTGCTATGAATGCACCTTCAGTTTCAAGATTTGATCATTGGATCTCTAATAAAACTTTTCTGGTACTTCTTTAAGTTGTACAGATGGCTTAGGTCAGAATAGAACAAAGTCTAGTAGATCTTGCTGAGCCAGAAAAGCTTTGAGTGTGAGCCCAAGAAAGAATTCAGCATGTATCATCTAAAAATCAGTCTAGTCAAGTATAGACCAACTCATCATCACAAGATTGACCATGATTTAAGAAAATTATCAAATTAAGTAAGCATGAAGAGGTTTCAATTTGCTCTGGCGAAAGCAGTGCCCACAATGATGAAGTTCTGGCTTTCAAAGTTTTGAAAAAGATCGATATCATCTTTTAAAAGTTAATATTCTACGATTATATAAAATACATCCAAACTTACTGTAACAGAATGACATGTCTGATCCTAAAATTCAAACCAAATTCAAATACACAAGCAAAAATAATAAATATGTGATTCATGAATTGAATAAAATTTAATCAAATTAAACTAATTTAAACTTTTTATACCCTTCTTTGGAGGATATGTTAGATAGGATGGTTCTGGACCTTTGATTTTATTAGTGTAAAATCTCAATGTCTTGAGCACATTATCATTCTTTCAGGGACTGGTTAGCTATGTTTTATCACCACTCCTCTGGAATCTTAGTTAGTCATTGTGTTATATTTTCAAAGTTTTTTTCTTGGTCTTTTCTTGTTTTTTTTTTTTTTTTTTTTTTTTTACAATGTTGTTGATATAGTATAAATTGTCTTCTTTGTTTACATACAAGTGTTCCCAGGTTCCTCTGAAACTCTTCATCTCAGCCTCTTGGCTTCCTCTACTCCCTTTAAGATTTAGCTAAAGTCCTACCTCCTAAAAGAATCCTTTCATAATCCTCTTTAATTTTAGAGCCTTTCCTCTGAGATTATCTCCAATCTACATTGTCAAGATCTTGTTTGCACAAAGTTATTTACATGTTGTTTCTCTCCTTACACCATGATTTCCATGAGAACAAGGACTATATTTTTTGGAGGGGTATTGTTTTTTGGCCTTCCTTTATATCTCAGTTGCTTAGAACAATCCTTGCTACACTGTAAGTATTTCATAATTGCTTGTTGATTTCAATTCTTAAAGCATAATAATGTATTTCATTGCATTCATATATTATAATTTTTTTTTTAGCATTCTTTAGTTGATGGGCAATCCTTTATTTTCTAGTTCTTCAATAACATAAAAAAATCTTTGCCTTCTTTCTTTGATTTCTTTAGGGTGCATGTCTAATAGTGGTATCACCAATTCAAAAGATGGTCACAATTTGCTAGCTTTGGGGACATAGTTCCAAATTCTTTTTCATAATGGTTGGACTCATGCACAGCTCCCCCAACAGACTAATGTTTCATGGCAATTGATCCAACATTTTTACTGATCAAGTTTCATCTTTGTTAGAAAGGCAGAAGCTTCACAAATGGATTCACTAGATTATGTAGCACATCTTTCTCTCCATAATGAGAGACTGAAATGTCACCTTCCAAAGACTCATTCTCCAAGGTCAAAATCCTTTTGGAACCCAGGTCTTTTAGTTAACCACCTAGAAGCTACAGGAATCTAGCCTGCCTTTTGAAGTGTATTTTCTTTGAGTAGCAAGTTCACTTTACCAAACCTTTATTTGACATGGTTAGAAAGGGACCGTGGTTTTCCTCAGTCTTTACCCTCCTCTACTTCCATGCCCCAGGTGTGGGTCTTGCTATACAAATGAATAAGTGGAGGTAGGGAAAAAAATGAAACAAACTCCCAAAAAGGTTAGGTGAAGTCATAATGAGTTTGCTATTCTGTTCCTTAAATCTTTGTTTCAAGATTCTGTCTTTCATTTATGGCTTTCACAGTATGGCTAACAACCAACCCCCTAGGAACTTTTAGAAGACTAGTCAATAAACATTTACTAAGTAGGTACCCAGGGCCAAGCACTTTGCTAAATCATGAAGTTACATGTGCAAATACAAGGAAAGAACATCCCTGCTCTCAAAGAGCTTACATTCTAGTGTGGAAGACAACACATAAAAGGGAGCTGAAGAGCTGGATAGGAAATAGAAGAGTAATAAATGAGAAAAGTTGCCACTTGGGCAGGGCAGAATGTTATAGTATGGAAATCCTGAAAGTTAGAAGCAAAGTTGGGAGGGGTATTAAGGTTGACTTGCCTGGGCTGCTCTCCAAACTTGGGAACATCATGAGAAAATTTATCCCTTAGTGAAAGGGACCAACATGGCAGAAGGATGTGTCAGAGTGAAGATGTCCCAGGCACTGAGACAAAGGACAAAGTCCAGAATGTCAGAAGCACAGCCAGGGTCCTAAAAAGACTGTAAACAAAATTCCATGTGGGTTTTGAGTATAGAAAAACCATTAACAACTGAGGGGTTGTTCAGGGAACATTTTATAGCAGATGCAACATTTAAATAGGGATTCAAAGGATGAGTAGGAATTCTAAAATGGAGTAGATAGAATTATTCAAAATATAAAAAACATTGTAAGCAAAAGCACAGAAAGAAGATGATATGGTATAGAAGAATAAGTATGTGAAACACCAGTCAAGTAGCAAACTGAGGGATGATATCTAGGCTAGTTGTTGATCCTAAAACTATGCTATATATATATATATATATATATATATATATATATAGTAACTCAATTGAACTATACAGTATGTAGAGGAGAGTGATGAGTTCTTGAGCAACAAGGTGGGGTTGGCAGAGAAAGACTGACAGATTGATAAGATTTCTACCTGAGGCAAGCAGTGAAAGACACTGATGGGGATCAGTTTAACCTTATAGTTCCACCTTCTGTGGAGGTCATGGGTAGCCCCCAGTAAAAAATTCATAGGTTACATTTAAATAGTTGTTTAAGATTTACAATATCATCTAATTTAATCTGCATAGTAGATCTGTGACGTAGGTGTTATTATTATCCTGTTTTACTGATGAAAAACTCAGACAAGCAGAAGTTAAATGACTTGCCCAGGATTATATAGCTGTTAAGTGTCCGAGGCAGTATTTGAACTAGGGTTTTCCTAAAGTCCAATCCTCTAGGTTTGATGCTACCTAAGTGCTACACACATATACATACACGTAAGCATATGTATATTTACACACATGTATGTGGGCTTACAAATGTTTAAACTTAAGATTGACTTGAATCTGAGTTCAACTTTCTATCTACTATACATTATTTCACACGCGTGCGTGTGTGTGTGTATGTGTGTGTGTATATTCAAACTGGACAAGTTTGCCTGGCAGAATAGAAAAAGTTAAGTCATGAAAAGAAGGTTGGGTAGATTGTGAGGAAATCTTTGGGATACATTGAATTTGGGAAGGCAAAGGGAGATTCAAGTAGAATAGTTCTTGAAGGTCTATAGTTTGAAAGTAGGATCCCAATTAGAGATTTTGTTTTGGGAATCATTTTTCTAGAAATGGCAGTTCAAGCCAAGTGAAAGAATTACCTTGCCAAGAGAGACAGTATAAAGAGAAAAAAAAAGACACTGGAAATCATAAACTTACAAATACTTTCCTTAGGGTTGGAAAAAATAATCAAAACTAGTGGACGTAGAGAAGGAATATTTAAAGAGGTTCAGGAAAAACTGGATACCTGGTATCTCAAAAGCCAAAAGAAAGAGAGGATAACAGCCTTACATACTGTATAAAGATCAAAGGGACTTGAGAAAACATTTCCAGTAAACTGGGAGAAATGAAAAACAGACATTAATGGGTAGAGGAGACAATGGATTATGAAGAAATGAAGGAAATACGTATAGATAACTTTTAAAAAGAAATTTGACCATGAACGAGAGAAACAATGAGGTAGTAGCTAATTGGGGAGAAAGATTGGGGAGGGAAGACTATTTGGGGATTGGTAAGACTTGAACATGTTTATAGGCAGAGGTAAAGGAGTGAACGGAAATGGAGAAAGAGTTGACTTGCTCCCTTAGGAGAAGAGGGACACTCATAATCTTATAATATGAGAGCTCTGAAAGTCAAAAGGATCTTGAATTATTAGTATCTAGTAAATAAACTACTGTTGCCTCCAGTCTAGACCTCTGTCTGCTATTGATCCACATTGTTCCTGCCTCATGGGTTTACAGCAGCTTCACTCTGTCATTCAATGAATACCCATGGGGTGATTGTTCCCTTCCAGTTGCTGTAGAAATTCTATAGATTTTCGCTAAATTTTAGGTTCAGATACGAGGGAATCATTTGCAAAGGAGCTAAGATACAAAAGGTAGATTTTACCCTATGTAATCAGTATAGGTACCTTATTATAAGCATCGAGAAAAGGATACCCTAGAGCAGCCCATGTTCTCCAGTGTAATTAATTTCCAGTCAATTTCCAGAGCCACAAGGCATCATTATTTTTTCAACGGAGTGGGTGATGTGCCATCCATGTACAGAAGCACTGAACATGCAAAAGGCTTTGTCTTTGGTAATATTGTTAGTGAACCAGTCCCAAATCCTGACTCTGAATGTCTAATGGTATCTCCATCTATCTCAGTTCATTGGGAGTTTTTGGCTTCCCTGCTAACATTTTGTCATCTGCTCTTTGGTCCCTGGATGGCACAAAAACGGCACTAATTTTACTTAGCTCAAATAGATGCCATTTCAGGGAGCAATAAAGTAGCAGCTGCAGTGGCACAAGATGGACTATATAACTGTGCTGATTGTCTGGAGTTTTTGGGGTTCTAAAAAAAATTGGAGCAAGCTGGTGGTAACTATTCTGCTTGAGACTCACTGTGGTAGAGAAGTGGCACGTTATAGCGGAAAACACAGAGTTTATAGTCAGAAAATATGTGGAGTGACCTAAACTCTTCTATTTACTATCTGTCATCTTAGAACAGTCACTTGATCTTTTAGACCTCCATTTTTGATGGAGGTGTTAGAAAAAAAATAGAGATAGGTACTTTTCAGGGCTGATATGAGAAAAAAGCACTTAATGAATTTTAGAATACTAATAATGGTAACTATTATTAATATAGTTCCTTAAGGTTTGAAAAAATATGTACATTACATTACACTGTATTATATTATATCATGTCATATCATATTATATTATATTATATCATATCATATATTATATGGCAGCAAGATGCATGAAGGACAAATCACTAGGCCTGGAATTGAAGACATAAGTCCAAATCTGACCTTAGATTACTGGCTATGTGAACTTGGGAAGTCACTTAACCTTATTTGCCTCAGTTTCCTCATCTATAAAATGAGTTGGAAAAGGAAATGGCAAATTAATCCAGTATTTTTGTCAAGAAAACCCCAAAATGGGTCATGAAGAGTAGGACATAAATTTTAAAAAATAGTTAAACAGCAACAACAAGAATATTATACCACACTACATCACATCATTATAAATTATAATATAAATGTTATTTCCTTTTGTCCTTACAGCAACTGTGATAGATAAGTGTTATTATTATCAACATTTTAGTAAGGAGCTTTTGAGTTCTAATTTGACCTCAGAGACTTGATACTACCTGTGTGACCCTAGGGAGATCACTTCACTCTGATTGCCTCACCTCCCTCCCCTTCCCCCCCAAAAAAATCATCATTTTATAAAATGAAGCTTAGAGTTGTATAGCTAGTAAGTGTTTGGGATCAAATTTGAACTCAGTTCTTCCTGATTCCATGTGTACTATTCTATTAATTTTGCTCCCTAAGAGCTATAAAAATATGAGTCTCTATAGTAATAAATGCATCAGTCTCAGAAATTTAATCAAATTCCAGTTACAATGAAATTCTGGCTTAGCTTCTATCTACTGGAACCCACTCTTTACTCTAAACTCATTGTGTGTACACACACACACACACACACACACATATACATCTATGTGTGTATGTAGACATATTCCATGTTCAACACTGTATTCTCCCTTGCCTTAACACACATTCAGAAAAAGTTATAACAGTTTAAATTTGTATTTCAATTTTTTCTTCCTTTTATAGTCCATTTATGCTTGCAATCAAAAACTTTCTTTTATCACTTTTGCTGTAGAAATTTAGAGATATTTGCTTATTCAATTTGAGTTCCTATGTGTCTGTTTAAGTCCCAACATCCATGGAAAGGATAACTACTTAAGGGTTTCTAGGAGTAGTATCCCTTGGAGTCCAGTGGAAGGAAAACTGGTGTGATTTAATTTATCTTACACTTTTCATTTCATCTCTTCACCTTGAAAAACCTATGCCAATTTTGAGTTTGGCATTTTCTCTGCCATACACATCTGCCTTTCCCTTCTTCTCCCAAACATGCTCTAGTGCTAAGCATTTTAGGAGGCAAATCACAGAAATAAAATCATGTTAGATGATTTCTGGCAAGAAGAGTAGTTTGCTCTATTCCATTTTTCCCTTTCTTTTGGCAACCAGCCATAGGTAATTTGAAAAACCTCAATCAGTTGTTAAAAAAAAAAAAATTGAGGGATGGAGAAACAGTGAGAGGAAGATAATCCCTTTGACCACTTAGACCCAATGGGAGATGATAAAATGTATAGGAGAAGTACTAATTAGGAAGTAGAAAAGAGAGAATTCAGATGGTAATAAGCCACCATGAGTCTGCATGGAATTGGAGAGATCCACTATTAAAGTACAAAGAAAAAGAATTTCTATCGCTTCTTGAAATCTCTCTTAGATGGGATCCCTGATGCTATAGGGAAATAGTGTTCAATATAAGACTTAAAAATAGCCTAGTTGTAAGAAGTTATATCATTAAAAATGTAGAAGAGAATGAGATAAGATATATTTCATAGCTATGGCTAAGAAGAAGATGCATAACCAAAGAAGAGGCATTTCCCCTGAGGATAAGTGATCAAAAAATATGAGGCAACAATTCTCCAAATTTTTATTAAAAGAGGAATGCAGATTGAAACAACTCTGAAGTTCTACCTTATGCCCACAACATTGGAAAGATGACAATGATGGGAATATTCAAGTTTAGAAAGCCTATGAAAATACATACTACATTCTAAAACATTGTTGGTAAAACTGTGAATTGTTCCAAGATTGAGGAAAACATTTTTAAAGAGTAGATGATATAAACTTTCATGGAGCTCTAGATTTAGTGTCAAAAAGATCTTAGCTTAAATCCTGCCTCAGAAACTAGTTGTGTGACACTAGGCAAGTTGATTAACCCATGTCATCTGACTTCCCTCATTTATAAAATGAGGAGCTAGACTAGGTGATGTAGAGTTCATCAAAGGTCCTTCTAATCCTAAATCTATTAAATTATAATAATCTTCTACTAAGGGAAAAATGATTAAAGAATTCATCTCTTTGAAATGAATTCATTGCTAATCATATAGTCCAATTTGGTCAGACAAAATATTTATAGCATTATTTTTGCTATAGTAGCAAAGGACTAGAAACAAAGTATATGCACATAGGCTGGGAAATGGCTAAATCAACTGTGATACATGAACATAACAAAATGTTATAGCATCTTAAGAAATGACAAAACAACAAGAGTTCAGAGAAGCATTGAGAATATGTCTATAAAATGATGCAACATGAAGTACAAACAGATGATGCATATGACAATTTCAATAAACACCACAACTGGAAACAAATAATAATAAAGCTTGACCTGAGAAAAGCTGAAAAAGTTAACACTCCTGCTTTGCTTGAAGATGTGGAATACTTTGGTATAGAAAGAACTATGACAATGTAATGTTCAGGCTAGCTTTCTAGAAGTCCTTGAGATCAGCCCAAGTCCTTGGTCTTAGTGGAGAAGTGATGAAGGCAGGACCATCACAAGGCTGGTCAAAGATAGAATGTCTATCTTCCAGTCCTTATATACCTTATTGTAATTATATCATTACTGCATACTGATTATGTATGAACTTAACCATTACATCACTATACTAAGTACTAAGTATATATGTGAACTGAAGAACCATTATCTCATCACTTCCACTTGCTTCAAGTATACTTCTCCAGAGTTGCAGCCCTCTACATTTCCTGCTTTCTTTTATTTTATAAAACAAGTGGTCACATCTCCTGACTTCTCAGGAAAGTGAGAACACCAAACCAGATATTGTTAGCAGGTTTCCTCTGGACTGAAGGGAATTACTTGAAACAGGTATACATAAATCTATCAGCATGGGAGGTATTATGAAAGCACATAGTAATATAACACAGGCTAGCAGTGATGTAACAAACAACATGAATCAACATGAGGAATTATATATGTCCATAAGTCCTAGAGATAGTCCAAAATCAATCTATTGCCCATTACTTCATGTGTCAGGGAATCCAATGATTCCTGCATATTTTGAAGTTCTGCATCAGTCTCATTAACAATTTTTGATGTTCACTGTCATGCTTTTTCAGTGACACTTGTCAGAGATGGAACCATCTGATGTTTCTTGGGTTTTTTCCTTTATTTCAAGGGTCTTCTCTGTCTCTCTCTGATAAACAAGGTGAATGTGGCTTGTTGGCACCCATCTGATTCCTTCTCGATATGTAGAGATACAAGCAAACCCTCTCCACGAAGCAGTTAACCTATCTGTTCCCTTCCATTCACCATTTTCTGGATCTCTCCACAGATTATCTAAAGCTAAATTTAGAAGTTCTCTAGGGTTATCTGTGGCTCCCCCTTTCTTTTGTTTTTGCCTATTAGGAGTCTGTATCAATAAACCTGATACTACCACTTCTCCTGGGTAATGTCACACATTGTCTACCTATGTTAGTGACTGAGATATTAGCTACACATTCCCCCTTTTCCCAAATCAGTATATGGATGGACACTGTTTTGTAAGCACTCTCAGGAGGTGAAATAATCAAGCCTACTGTGTCTGGAGGCAAAGGATCTATAGACTGGACAAGGACAGATTTCACCTCTCCAGGAGGTATCTCAGTTGTTCCAGCTGCATACAACTCTATTCTTCCCAATTGTAATCCCTTTCTCTCATCAAGTTGCTTCTTGGCTGATTGTCCATGTTGGAGTACTGAACTTCTAAAGACTCTCTGGGTGTAACATTGGCTGCAATCATGTTTCAAGTGATTTTTTTGCCTGGGGCTCTGGAGCTGGGCCCCCGCTTCCCATTTCCTCTTGAGAGTGCTTACAAAACAGTGTCCAATTTGGTGATGTTTGCTTAGATTTTGACTCCCAACAATAGAATCCAAGACCTTTTACAGGCAATAGTAGAGAGGAGAAACAGAGACATCAAGACATTCCTTCAAAAACAAAAGAAAGGGGGAGCCACATGACAGGGAAATATATTCAGAAATGAAGATGATATAAAACAAAATATTATATTGAAATGCAATCTTAAAGGAATATTTTAGACATATTGAGCTAGAGATATATGACTGAGCTGTAAATATGCCTACATGGTACCATATGAGAGTCAAATATTAGAAAATGGTTTATGAAAAAGAGAACAAATCCTGGAGGAATGGAAGATTTCTGGGAAGACATTGAATCTATGTTCAGAAACTACAATAAAATAACCAGTTACTGAGAGCCGAGTGGCAGAAAGTGAAGCTAGGGAAGATGGTAATAGACATCAACAGCAAGAAGTAGGAACTGGTATCGACAGGGGGAACCCTGAAACTGTCCTCCTTGAAACTGTCCTTCTTGACTTTTGGGGTGAGCCCTGAAATTCTCTGACAGGGGCCCACCCTTTGGGACAGATAAGTGATTTCATTAAGATTGGCCCAGGATCACTCCCTACTTAGCTCGAACTTAAGAGGTCTCATGTAGCTAGAGATCTGGACCTGATATTTCTATTGAGTAGCTGCACCCTCTATTGAGTTGAAAATTAGTCCAGGACTATTCCTAGTGGCTGGAACTTAAGTTGTCTCATTCATCTGGAAATCTAGGCCTGGAGGAAATGACAGAATTGAAAGAATCTCATTCAATTGAAACCTCAGTCTCAGATTCCCTTATAAAACATAAATTTAAACTCAAAACTTGCAGAGGTCCAAAGCAGGATTATGCCTTGTCAAAGAACTTCTCTCCTTGGCATAGCTGCCTGCCAGGACTCATGCCCACTGTGAAGACATTCTCATCTCAGTAACAACCCCTTTTTATTTCTTTGCCGGGATTTCTTTGCTAGAACCTCTATTTTTCCCTACCAAGACTTTGCCACTGAGAAAATCTGCTTTCCTAGCAAAGCTGACTTCTCAGTGCCATTAAAACTTCCTTTTTGCCACTAATATTTTGGTTTTGTGAATTCTTTCACATTGAACCTGTGCTAACCAGAAGGGGATTCTCACACCTCAACTCTCTGCACTGCTACTAACCTCATCATTATTGCCAGGACAAAACAGCTGGAGGTGAAAGCTGTTAGAAACTAACACACTACACTGTGGAGAAAACACTGATATGGAGAAGAACTATTCTTTGTGAGAGTCCTATCCAGAGAAATTCTGAGTCAAAGTCAGTCTCTGTGAGAGAGTTGCCATCTGGTGGGGTTTAGGGGTTCTTTCAAGGAGAACTAGGATCTCTGGTAAGAGGGCTTATCAGGCCCCTTTCCAGGTCTGTTTATTCATCTTTGTGGTCTACCTGAAACTCAATTTTTACCTGCGGCTCCAAGAAGCTATAGCATGTGCTGTGATTACACCCAATATGATTCCCTTTGCTGAGGATTAAATCAGGATGAGGGTACCCAATGGACCTCATTAAGTTAGGAGGGGGAAATTCTATCCCAAATATGTGAAGTTTTCTTCCTGTGGGATGAGGAAATGAAAAGAAAACTTGTTCCAATGGCCATGATGGAGGCTAAAGAGGGCATTGTAGATTGCTTAGAAGTTGGTCATATATCAAAGCCACCAAGGTCGTCTACTACATCGTGAGCCATTTGCCAGTCACCTTGACTTTTCTCTTGCCACTGGACTTTGATGACTCTGAAAGAGAAAATAAAGTTGATGACTTTGTGAAACTTCACCTGTCTTAAATCTAATTCATGTCAAATCAGGCCATCACCTTATGTTGTCATTAGTCCTCTTTGAAAAGGAAAAAAGGGGAAGAAATAAACAATTACTTTTTATTGACTTGAAGGAGAATATTTTCTGTTACAAATAAAACTATTAATATTTTGAGCTTTGTAGACATAAAATTGAAAATTGATTTAATTATTTTTTTTCTTTTAAATTAAGTTTTGATTAAGATCAAGCTACATTTTCTATTCCTTTCAGTTTCCGTTCCCTTGTAAACTTCACCTACCATCCACATCTGGGAAAAACTTGTACAAAGGTCAAGCTTTTGTCTTATAATTACCTCTACTTTTGTAACCCAAATTCACTTTCCAGAGAAATTTAATTAATTTTAAAGGTCAAATTTCATCAGTTTAAACCACTATAACAAGTCTTATCACCCAAGAACCTTTGTCTTGCTGTTGAAATTATGTGCCTTGATTGTGGTCAAGAGGGTTTCAGAAGGGGAGATCCATATGATATAATCTCAATTCTGGCTATGTCATCAATAGCCAATCAGAAGAAGATACTTACTGTTCCTTGGGATTTTGTTTTGTCCTTTGCTAATTGTTATAAAAGACCCTGTCAACCTTCACTTAAGGTCTTTAAGTATTGGGAGAGGCCATTGACCCAGTTTATTGGTTACTGCTAACTTAATTAATAAATTGGTTGTGTTAAGAACTTTAGTCCTCAAAATTTCTATTCTGATATGAGTCTTTGTACTTTCAAGATAGGGACTGGCTCTCAGACACAAAGTTTTTCAGTTAACAGAGTGAAAGCAACATATCACAAAAGAGAGAGATCCCTCAATATATAACTAAGCCTTTGAGTTAAGTAGCATCTTTTAAAATAGTTGTGGGAATGATACAATAGAAACTGAAATTTCCATCTTTATATTTAGTGACTAAAATGTAGCAGAAATGTTGGCCAATGGATCTAATAGATCATTGGTTAAAAAGTCATCTGAGATTTTTATGGTAGCATGTTCGCATGAGTGAGCTGAGAGATTCTGTACAATCTTTGAAAATTATTAATTTTTATATTTTGAAAAAAATCAAATCAAATTTTCACTTTTCTTTGTAATTCCTTTAAGCTGAAGAGTTGAATGTGACCCATCATTCTATATGTCTTCAGGAATTTCTATGTCATTGTTGAGGGCCAATGAAGACTCACCCCAATCAGACATATATCCTAACCAAGTGCAAAGGGTAGTTTGATTTAGGATATAAAATTAGAGAATATATGTGAAAGCATTTGAAAAAGTTAAAAACTTTATACTCATACAAGTTACAATTAGCAGGGACTTTAGAAATCATTCAGACCAACTACATTGTTTTACGGATGAGGAAACGGAGGCAAACAGGCTTAAGTAACTTACCCAGAAGCATACTGCTACTAAGTGGAAGCTTGATTTGAATTCATGTCAACCTGAATCTAGGATCAGCACTGTGCTATCTAACTTCCCCTAATAAACATTTAGTAAATGTTTATTTTCTCCTTTCCTGCAAACAAGATACTATAAGAATCATAAAAAGTAATTTCCTATGAAGACACTGTTTCAGTTATAGGAATTAGGGAAGATTTCATGCAGGTCATGATATTTAAGCTGGGCTTTGAAGGATGGATAAAATGTATAAAGAAAAGTTGCAGGGAATTCTAGGAAAACAAATAAGGAACTCTAGAAGCAGGAAAGAACAGGGCTAGTGTAAATTGCTATTATTATAGTATATTTAATTATCCTGCATCATTAGTTAAATCTAAGCCTTTATTGATGATAGATTGTATCTATATCATACTTTAAGATTTTCAAAATACTTAACAAACATCTCATTCAAGCTTCATAACAACCCTTGGGGATATTATTATCATTGGGCTTTTTTGGGGGGGAGGGGAAGAAGAGGGAAAGCACTTGGAATTAAATGATTTACCCAGGGTCACATGACTAGAAAATGTCAAGTATCTGAAACTACATTTGAACTCAGGTCCTCCAGACATCAGGGCTGGTGCTTTGTCAACTGAGTGAACCATCTGCCTGCCCCTAGGGATATCATTCTCTTGATTTTTACAGATGAGAAAAGTAAGTTAGTCAGACTTTAAGTGATTTGTTCAGGATTGTAGGGCTAGCAAGTATCTGAGAATGAATTTGAACTTAGCTCTTTAGGACTCCAGGTCTAGCACAAAATCTGCTGAGCACTTAGCTGTCCTTTAAATGTCAAAATTTATTTTTAATTACTCATCATACATCTTTCTAAATTCCTCTACCTTTTAAGATGTGTATCATGGTGGAGATATCCTAATGAGATAGATGAAGCCAAGGTTTTATTCCTGGTATTGTCACAATTAGTTTTGTAGCTAGGCAGTTTGACTTTCTGAGACTCAGTTTCCTCATTTGTAAATGAGGAAATTGAATTTCTAATGATCATCCTTCCAGATCCAAAATTCTTTAGAATAACTTTTTTTTCCCTGATCAGATTCACCATTATAAAAACAAATTATTCTACTGCCTTCAGGATCTATTGATCCTTATGGGTCAGTTTTGGTCTATATGGAAGTTCCAAAATTGCTTTGCTTTTTGTGTTATGTTTTTTATTTTTTATTTTGTTTTGTTTTTGTTTTTTGTAGTTTAGTTCTGCCTCTTACTTTATCAAGGAGCTGTCAACTCTTACTGTTGTTGTTGTCAGTGTGCTGCCTCTAGCATGTCTTTTTTCTTCTTCTACCCAGGTGCATATCTAATAAGCACCAGTTTAAAAAAAAAAAAAAAAACTAAAACAAACTAACACAAAGAACCCAATCATTTTAGAATAGTGTATAAAATAAAAGGAATTAGAGCCCCAGGGATTTGTCAATAACAATATGAATGAATTTTAGTACAAGAACTTTGTGATGTCTATTTCCTACTGTTCCAAGACTTTCTAAGTTTCTGTTTTGTATCTTAGCTATGTTCTATATAGTTGAGGTTGCTGGATAAGTGATAAGCTGGATAGGTAAATAGTGCATGTTGTATTTAAAACTCTAATAGCTGGAAAAATGCCACCCCCTACAATACTGTTTTGGTTAAATAATTATTAACAAAACAACTTTATTGTTTAACTCAATTAAAGTATTTTAATGAACTTCATTGTAATTTAACTCACAATGCTAATACAAGTGATTTTTAAACATAATTTAATTATTGCTGAACTCAATAGAAAGTATCAGTTTTATTCATTTATTTCCATTAAATATTATTACGCTTCTCTTCAAGGGAGGAGAGAGAACAATTATTAAGTTCCTACTGTATAACATACCCTGTGACAAGTACTTTACAAATATCTGATCCCTAAAACCAACCAGGTAAATGAGGCTATTATCCCCATTTTACAATTGAGAAAATTTAGATAGAGAGGTTAAGTGACTACTGCCACATAGTCAGTAAGTATCTGAGGCTATTTTGAGTTCATCTTGACTGCAGGCCAAGGGTTCTGATCACTGTTGTGTTACAAATTTTCCTTTACTTGACATGTCATGTCATTTTAGAATGTGCAATGACATTGTGCAAGTACTATGCAAGGACAATCATATCATTTTGGAATAAATGTATACATGTGGTTATAGATAAATCCTTATTTTTTGCCTTTCTTTACTCTCCCCCCCCCCCCCCCAATAATGCAGGGAACATCAGGAAACAAATGAAATTCACCCTGTCTTAAATATCTGAGACCAATAGATTCAAAAGATTCTGTCTCTTTTTCTGTGTAAGGGTCCCTCTACTCACCAAGAGGGTCTCAACTGGACTCCTACCTTTTCCCCGGTCTTCAGACGTATCTGGCACAGCTCTCCACAGCTGTGTTCTCTCCCCACAGAGCACCCGGGACATCAGATGTTGTACAGAACAGCAAGCGCTTATTAAGCACTCTACATCTTCTCTAATGGCGTCGTGGCTTCTAGCAGTTACATTCCTTCTTATATACCATCACATTACATCATTTCATACCCAGCTTTCTTTGTCTTTACCCCGTCAAGTTACAAGCTACTCAATAACAAAATCATTAATCTTGGGGTAAACAACCTTTCACTACTGCCTTCCTGTTTTCCTCCTCTGCACACCTTGTTCCCCCTCCTCAGATTATTTCCTGCTATACAGCTCCTTTTGCCATGTATACCTAAAATCATCTAACACTTCTGGACTACAATAAGCTGACCCCAAGGCCAGTAGATGACTGATAATAAATGCATAGTGACTGTCTACTTCAAATATCCCATAAGTACCTCTGAAAAATGAATTGTATTCAGAAGACCACATGCTCCATAGGAGGCTTCTCTTTTCTACATGTCAACTGGTGCTTCTTCCTGCCTTGTCTTTTATCTACAAAAGACCTAAAACCTGTTGACTTATACTCCAAATTGCAAATAGTTTGTTTTCTTGCATTAACAATATGAACAAGAATCCTCTTCCATTTACTGATAGGCCAGTTGATTTACAGATGAACAGGATTCCACAAATATGCCCAAACATATACGAGTTTGCCAATGTGCCATAAAAGAAATAGAATTCTAGTATTAACCTAGTAGGTCTTTCTTGATGCTATTTCCACTGCTTCAATTCAAAGGAATTCCAATGAATTCCTTTTCTAATAATTCATCATGTTAGCAACTCTCTAAAACTGTTATCAGAAAGGGGAGACCTACTAAGTTGGAAAATCAACCTAGTGATGAACTGTGTGTCTCCTGAATGTATGACCAGCCTAGATAAATTTATAAAAGCTTATCACTAGTGTACTCACCACAAGGAAATGACAGAACTTTTGACAACAAAAGGTTTTGAAGGTTGTCTAATAAGGGTCAAGGTACATAAGGGAGGGATCTCATGATCTTTTTTTTTTTCCCCACTTTTATGAAATCCTGAATCTTTTGACATGTTTATTAGATGATACTTTGGGCATTGTACTGTGGGCACCTGGCTGCTAAGACTTCAGGGTAGCCTATAAAGTTCCACTGTGCCTGCTAAAAAGACATTTTCCCCAGCAACATTTTTGAAAATCCTTCACTTTATTCTGCCTCTGTCAAAACAGCCTTGGGCTACATCTGTACGGTGCCAGGCATAAGTCAATTATCCAGATGCCGCAACACTTCACCTAACTGTACCGCTGCAGCTCAGTGGCCTCAGTGATTGGAAGCCCCACTCTCAAGGAGGAAGGCAGTAAAACAAAGGACTCTGAGTAGCCCAAATAGATATCATTAAACTGTGCAATGTAGCTCACATACTATGGCTATAGGGGAGGCCTTCAGGCCCTCACTCAGAGACTATGTGCTCTTACATACACAGCATTCTAACAACCTTAGTGGGCTGTTTTTCAAGCCCAAAGCACATTAGACATAGAAAATTAGAAAAGGGAAGGGAGAGGTTCCTAGAGGAAAGCAAATCAATAGCATTGAGAAGTAATAACTAGACAGTGTGGGAAGAAACAGGAAAAAAATGACACTAAACAGCACTGGAATTTAGTATAGCAAACACATCATAAAATGAAAGCATTTTTGGGACAGGAGGTGCAATGAGTCTTTGTTTCCCAGTATCTGGTCCATTACCCTCTACATTATTGCTACTTGATAAATACTGGTTGATTTGAATTTCCTACTATATGTAGGACAATGGACTATTCCTTGGGATACAAAGAGAGAAAATGACAGTCTCTGACCTCAATGACTTCCCAATCTTATAGAGAGATCAGACATGCACACAAATAAATATAACCCACCACTACTACTAAATTCCCTCTTTCTGTTTAGGTCTCCATTATCTTCCCATCTTCTTGAAATTTTGGTGCCATTCTTGTTTATTCTCTTTCCCTTTCCTTCTACATCTGACTAATCATCTAGTTTTTTCTATTTCTATTCCTATACCATTTGTGACACTACCCCTTTCTTTATAAACCCACATTGATACTATCTAGTTTGCAAAAATTTCACTTCCTTACATGATTAGTATAATAGTCTTCTATTTGGAAGAGTCATTACAGATTCTTTCATCTGTGACCTCTTCCTACCACAGTTGCCAAAACCATCTGGCTAAGGTATATCTGTTAGCACGTAACTCTTCTGCTCAAAAGCTTTTAGAGATTCCCTATTGCCTACAGATCAACTAAACCAGGTTGAGGAAAACTTGACAGGCCTGAAACTTGTTGGTGAGTTAGGGGGATATCTATCCCAAGCATGCAAAGACTTCCCCTGGTGGAATGGTAGATAAAAAATTGAAGATGGTTGAAATAGGTGCTATGGAGCACATGGAGCTTGGTCAGAAATCAAAATTGCCAAGGTCATCCTCTTATTTGAGGTCATCACTATTCATCCTGAGTTTTGACTTACCACTGAACTTCAATGATTCCCGAAGAGGAAAAAGAAGTTGAATACTTTGTGTTAACTCTATCTCACTTCAATCCAATTCAGGTACAAGTCAAAACATCATGCCATGATGTTATTGGCCCTCTTTGAAAAAGAAAGGACCAAAAATAATAACAGTCTATGCCTTTGTATAGACTATATTCAAAGCCTGCAATTGATAAAGTCCTCATTATTACAAATAAAGAATCCCCTTGAAGTGATCACATTTTTCAAATTTGGGCTAAATATTTCCACTGGGTTGGAATCAATAACCACATTTTACATAGTTATAGTTACAACATAGTTAGATAGTTATAGTACAAGTTGGAATCCATGGACCACTTCAGGGGATTTATTATCATTACAAGCCATTTCTTAGTTTTACTTTACTTTCTTCTGAGATGTTGTCTCAGAATCCTCATTTTCCTTCAAGATTTAGTTCAGTTGACACATTCTCTCTGAAGCTTTCCCTGTTCCTCCAGGAATTAGTGATGTTTTTCCTCCTCAAATAGCTACCAACTGTGTGATCTTGGGCAGATTACTTAATCTTTCTAGGTTACAGTTTCTTCATTTGTAAATTTAGTGATTTGAAGTGGTTGATCTTTTAGGTCTCTTCTAGCTCCAAGTCTCTGATTCTACCTCATTGTTATTCATCAATGTACATGTTTAAATTAAAAACAAATTACATAACAGCAGGGCTATTTTTGTCACAAATATCTGGTACTGTGCCTTGTATATACTTCAGTATACATGATTTCATTGGAAGTAATGTGATGGATACATGATTTTATTGGTTCATAGGATTGATCATAACTTTGTTATCTTATATGGAGTTGTACAAGGCAAGTGTTTAAATGGAAGTCAGAAATGGTACAAAGATATGGTTAAAGTCTACTTAGTATCAAATGTGAGACATGGAAGATGCTAGCAGTTCTACCTAGTTTAGTAAACTCATATCAAAGAAGGTACTGTGCTCTATGTGCAATAACACCAAGAAAACACAAAATGTGCAAATTTAGAGACATCTCCAACACAGATGGTCATATAGACTATATGTACCCAACCAGTGATAGAATTTTCTGAGTTCATATTATACTTCAACATCATGATGTTAGTGATTCTCTTCAAGTATAGAAGGACAAACACCATTTCCTATATGGGTTCAGTGAACTTGCTTAATATATACATACATAAATACATACACACACATATGCATGTATACATATGACTTTATACATGTGTGTATATATGACCATATAGGAATGTATACAAACATATATTACATTTACACACATATTTACATTTGTACACAGACACATATATGAACTACATTTCAATATGGTTAGCTTCTTTTGCAATCTTATATATTTTACTTTATGCATTAAAAATGTTCTGAGAAGAGCATTATCAGATTGGAAGATTCTAATATACACATGCACACACATACACACAAGAAGAACCTTTGGAGATGAAATTTTTAGTGACACTTTTTCTGTTCAAATTTTCATTGGTGATATGCTGGCCTTTATTTGTGCTCTGTCCTTTGAGTCATCCAAGATTTAGCTTCTTCGGACATTCTAGTGTTGCATGTTTAATGGGTATATCGTATAAAGAGAATATTTTTCTTTAAAAGTTATGTCTTTGTTCTGAGAGTAATATGCAAGTTTCTACATGTAATCTGCTCCTTTTTTTCTCTTGAAGCAACTAAGTAGCACAGTGGATAAAGCATTGGGCCTGAAGTCAGAAAGAACTGAGTTCAAATTCAGTCTCAGATACTAGTTGTGTGATACAAAGTCATTTAACCTCTGTATGCTTCAGTTTTCTCAATTGAAAAATGGAGATAAACTGTCATGAGGATCAAATGAAATATTTATAAAGTTCTTAACATAGTGTTAGGAACATAGTAGGCACTGTATAAGTGATTATTTCCTTCTTTTTCACCTTTACTCCTTCAATTTTGAGTTCAGATAATTATGTTCATCTACAATGTCTGTCCAAATTGTATGTACTATTGTATCAGATTTTTTGGTTTCATTGTCTAGATAATGAAATTGTTCAATTAATTTAACTGTGCTTTTGTTTGTTTATTTTCTCCCATGAGTAGCTAGGCTGAACTCTTTTGAGTGATTTTGACTCATATGTGTGTCTAGTATTTCAGGGTATGATATACATTTAGGAAAATGAAACCCACTAGATCCCATTGTTAATAGGGAATGTAAGTCTGAGTTAGCCTCTATTAGAATTCTTCATTATAGTGACTGAGCACAGAAGGCACTTAATAAGAGCTCTCTGAATTGAAGTGAGTTGAATTAACCAAGTCAAATGAAAATAAAGGAAGTGCCCAAGAGAGGTCATGTAGAAAGGAATGAGAGCATGAAGGCTTTCTTGTACTTTTTACTATATTCTAAAAAGTACACACACAATTCACAAGGAATTATTCAAATGGTTTAAATTCTTTTAAAAAATGTTTTGTTTAAAGAAATGAACAGTCACCTGGAAAATCCAGTTGTTTAAAATAACAAGTTTCCCAAGTTTTCTGTGTGGCAAAACTTTTATTGTATTATTATTATTATTTTGGTATGTATCATTTGGAACTTATTTTCCCTAACAAATAGATTAACCCAAGCTCAAGGTAATTTATAGGTCTAGATCCATTTGAATAGAATAGAAGTGTTTCTTCTTATTCATATTCTAATATTCTTATTCATAGAATAAGATGTGTTTACTTTAGTCAAAGAATGGATATTATCTATTCAGAGAAAATGTGTTTTATAAATTAGCATAATAACAAAATAGTAGAAAAATCATTTTTTAAATCCTGATCTTTATAAATACTTATTTGGTTATTTATTATTTTATTTTTTTGACACACATTGATTTATGAATCATATTAGGAGAGAAAAAATCAGAACAAAAGAGAAAATCCATGGGATATATATATGTGTGTGTGTGTATGTATGTATGTATATATAAAAACAGAAAAAAGAAGTGAACATAGCATGTGCTGATTTATATTCAGTCTCCTTATTTCTTTTTCTAATGCAGATGGCATTTTCGTCCAAAGTCTATTGAGATTGATTTGAATTGTTGAACCACTGAGAAGAACTAGGTCTTTCATAGTTGATCATCACACATTTTGGCTATTATTGTGTACAATATATTCCTGATATATTGCTTGTTTCACTTAGCATCAGTTCATATACATCTTTTCAGGCTTTTCTAAAATCAGCTTGTGCATCATTTTTTATAGAACAATAATATTCCATTACCTTCATATACCACAACTTGTTCAGCCATTTCCCAATTGATGGTCATCTTCTCATTTTCCAATTCTTTGCTACCACAAAAAGATTTGCTACAAACATTTTTATACAGGTGAGTCCTTTTGCCTTCTTTATGATTTCCTTGGGATATAGAGCCTGTAATGGCACTGCTGAGTCAAAGGGTATGCACAATTTTATAGCCCTTTAGGCATAGTTTCAGATTGCTTTTCAGAATGGTTGGATCATTTTACAACTTCACAAACAATGCATTAGTGTCCCACTTTTCCCACATCTCTTCCAACATTTATCATTATCTTTTCCTAAAATCTTAGCCCATCTAAGAGATGCGAAGTCATATTTTATTTTGCATGGTGTTTTAATTTGCATTTCTCTTATCAATAGTGATTTATAGCATATTTTCATATGACTATAGATGGGTTTAATTTCATCATCTGAAAATTCTCTATTCCTATTCTTTGACCATTTATCAATTGGGAAATGACTTGTATTCTTGGATTGCATATTTGACACAGTTCTTTATATATTTTAGAAATGAGACTTTTATCAAAAATACTGGCTGTAAAGATTTTTCCCCTACTTTTTACTTCCCTTTTAATCTTGTTCCTGTTGGTTTTGTTTGTGCAACTCCTTTTTAATTTAATATAATCAAATTGTCCATTTTACCTTTCATAATGTTTTCTAGTTCTTCTTTGGTCACAAATTCCTCTTTCCTCCAAAGATCTGACAGGAAAATTATCCCTTGTTCTCCTAATTTGGTTATAGTATTATCCTTTATGCCTAAATCATGTGTCCATTTTGGCCTAATTTGGTATGGGATGTGATATATAGATTTTTGCCAAGTTTCTGACATATTTTCCAGTTTTCCTAGCAATTTTTGTCAAATAGTGAATTCTTCCAGAATTCCAGAAGCTGGAGTTTGGAGATTTATCAAATACTAGATTGCAATAGGCCTTGTTTACTGTGTCATATGTATCTAATCTATTCTGCTGATTCACCATTCTATTTCTTAGCCACTACCAAATGGTTTTGATGACTGCTGCTTTATAATATAGTTTTAGTTGTGATACTGCTAAATCACCATCCTTTGTATTTTTTAAAATTAATTCCCTTGATATTCTTAACTTTTTGTTCTTCCAGATAAATTATGTTATTTTTTTCCCTAGTTCTATAAGACTTTTTTTTGGCAGTTTGGAATGGCACTGAACAAGTAGACCAATTTAGGCAGAATCATCATTTCTATTATATTAGCTTGACCTACCCATGAGTGATATTTTTCCCAATTGTTTGGATCTGACTTTGAGAAGTGTTTTGTAATTATGTTCATATAGTTCTTGGGTTTGTCTTGGCAGATAGGTACCCAGGTATTTTATTTTGTCTACAGTAATTTTAATTGGAATTTCTCTTTCTATCTTGCTTATGGGCTTTGTCAGTAATATATATAAATGATGATGATTTATGTAGGTTTATTTTATATTCTGCAACTTTACTAAAGCTGTTAATTGTTTCCACTAGGTTTTTGAGTGATTTTTTAAAGGATTTTCTAAGTATATCATCATATCATCTGCAAAGAGTAATAGTTTTATTTCCTAAATTGCCTATTCCAATTTCTTTTTTTTCCTTTTCTTATTGCTAAAGTCAAAATTTCTAATTCATTTTTGAATAATAATGGTGATAATCAGCATCCTTGTTTCACCTCTGATTTTATTGGGAATGCATCCAGCTTCTTTCCATTAAAATAATGCTTGTTGTTGGTTTTAGATAGGCACAGCTTATTATGTTAAGAGAGATCCTTTTATTCCTATGTTCTCCATGGTGTTTTCAATAGGAATGGATGCTATATTTTGTCAAAAACCTTTTCTGCATCTATTGAGATTATCATATGATTTCTATTGGTTTTGTTATAGATATGGGTGAATCCTGATATCAAACCAGCCCTGTATTCCTGGTATAAATCCTACTTGGTCATAGTGTATTATTCTGCTGATAAGTTGCTTAATCTCTTTGCTAATATTTTATTTAAAAATTTTGCATCAGTATTCATTAGAAAGATTGGTTTATAATTTTCTTTTTCTGGTTTGGCTCTTCCTGGCTTAGGTATCACTGCCATATTTGTGTCATAGAAGGGATTTGACAGTATGCCTTCTTTAATTATTTTTCCAAATAGTTCACATGATGTTGGAATTAATTGCTCTTTAAATGTTTGGTAGAATTCATTTGTAAATTTATCTGGCCATGGAGATATTTTCTTAGGGAATTCATTAATGAATTGTTAAATTTCCCACCCACCCCCAAAATGAGATTATTTAAGTAATTTATTTTCTTTTCTGTTAACCTGGGCAATTTATATTTTTGTAAATATCATCCATTTCAGTTAGATTGTCAGACAGCAAAATAGCTCCTAATTATTGCTTTAATTTCTTTTTCATTGGTGATAAATTTACCCTTTTCATTTTTGATGGTGATGAAGAGTTATTTTTCTTTCTTTTTTTTTTTTCTGATCAAATTAACCAAAGGTTTATCTATCTGGTTGTTTTTTTCATAAAACCAACTCTTAGTTTTATTCATTAGTTCAAATGTTTTCTTAAATTTCATTTTTATTAATCTCTTCTTTAAGTTTCAGAATTTCTAATTTGGTATTTAATTGGGTCATTTTAATTTGTTCTTTTCTAGCTTTTTTTAGTTGTATGTCCAATTCATTTATCTCTTTTTTTTCCTATTTTATTCATGTAGCTATTTAGAGATATAAAATTTCCCATAAGAAATCCCATAGGTTTTGGTATGTTGTCTTGTTATTGTCATTTTCTTGGATGAAATTATGGATTATTTTTGTGATTTGTTGTTTGATCCACTCATTCTTTAAAATTAGATTAATTTCCAATTGGTTTTTAGTCTATATTTCCCTACCCCTTTATTGAATAGAATTTTTATTGCATTGTAGTCTGAAAAGGAAGCATTTACTATTTCTGCCTTTCTGCATTTGATTGTGAGATTTTTATGCCCTAATACATGGTCAATTTTTGTGTACGTGCCATGTACTGCCAAGAAAAAGATATATTCTTTTCTGTCCCTATTCAATTTTCTCCAAAGGTCTATCATATTTAGGTTTTTTAGGATCCTATTAAACTCCCTAAGTTTTTTCCTTGTTTATTTTGTGGTTAGATTTGTCTGATTCTGAGAGGGGAAGAAGGTTGCGTTCCCTACTAGCATAATTTTGTTGTCTATTTCTTTCTGCAACCTGCCTTAAAATCTTATTTAGGAATTTAGCTGTTCTATCACCTGGTAATACACATTTAGTATTATTACTATTTCATTTTGTATGGTACCCTTTATCAAGATATACTTTCCTTTCTTATCTCTTTTAATAAGATCTATTTTTACTTTTGCTTTATCTGAGATCAGAATTGTTATTCCTGCTTTTTTTTTTTTACTTCAGCTAAAGCATAATAAATTCTGTTTCCAACCTTTTACCTTTACCCTGTATATGCCTCTCTGTCAAATGTGTTTCTTGTAAACAACATATTGTAGAATTCTGTTTTATGAGAGAACTCATCCCATCCTCATTCACAATTATGATTACCTGTATTCTCCTCCATTCTATTTTCTCCCCTGTATATACTTTTGTTTTCTCTTTTCACCCTGTCCTTATTGGTGTTTTTTTTTTTTAACTTAGCCCAACTAATATCTTATCTTCTATCACTATTCTCCCTTCTCTTAGTAGTTTTTTGTCCACCTCATCCACTACTTATCTCCTTCTCTCCTTCCCCTCTTCTCTTACCTTTTTTCTTAGTGTTTCTGCCTTCTCTTCTATCCTGACCCTCTTTTCTTTATTCTTTCTCCTTCTACTTTTTAGATTTAGATAAATTTATATATGCAGCTGAATGATTTATTCCCTCTTATAGCCAAAAGTGATACAATCAAACTTCAGGCAGTGCTCATCCCCCTTCTTTCTTTCCCTCAATTTTAACAGTTCTTTTGCACCTCTTCATGTGAACTAATTGTCCCATTATACCTCCCCTTTCCTCCTTTTCCAGTACAGACCTTTTCCCACTCCTTAGTATCTTTTTCTTTGATATTATCACATCAGAGTCCATTCACAACCATACCCCCAGTCCTTGTGATGTCCCCTTCTATCTGCCTCAATGACAAATACAGTTCTCAAGAGTTACCAATATCATTTTCCCATCTAGGGATGTTAACACTTTAACCTTTAAATTATGTATCTATACATATAATTTATATCATACATATAAATATATACTATATATTATATGTGCATATATATTATGTATTCCCCATTTACCTTTCTATGCTTCTCTAGTCCTGTGTTTGTAGATTAAATTTTCTGGTTAGTACTTATTTTTTCACTAGGAATGATTAGAAGTCTGTTACTTCATTGAAGCTCCATCTCCTCCCCGAAAGATGATGCTTAGTCTTGTTGGGTAGTTAATTCTTGATTATAACTCTAGGTCCTTTGCCTTCCAGAATATAGTATTTCAGGCCTTCCAGTCCTTTATTGCAGAAGCTGCTGAATGCTGAATAATCCTGATTTTTGCTCCTTGATATCTGAATTGCTTTTATCTGGCAGCTTGTAGTATTTTTTTTTTTTCTTTGAGACTATAGTTCTTGAGTTTTATAACAATATTCCTTGGGGTATTTTTTGTGGGATCACTTTCTAAAAGTGATTGATGGATTCTTTCAATGAGTATTTCCTCCTCTGTTTCCAGAATATTGGGGCAGTTTTTCTTAATGATCTCTTAAAGAATGATGACCAGGCTCTTTTTTTTTTTTTTTGGTCATGGCCTTCAGGTAGGCCAATAAATTTTAAAATTTTTTCTTCTGGATTTATTTTCCAGGTCAGCTGTTTTTCCAATGAGGTACTTCAAATTTTCTTCCATTTTAAAAATTCTTTTTATTTTGTTTGATTCTTGATATCTTATAAAATCATTAGTTTCCATTTGCCCTGTTCTAGTTTTTAATGTGTGATTTTCTTCAGTTAACTTTTATATCTCTTTTTTGCATTTGGTTAATTCTATTTTTTAAGAAGTTTTCTTCATTTTTTTCCCTTCCTTTTCCAAGCTGTTGATCTCTCATGCATACCTCTTATTCCCTCTCTTATCTCTCTTATTTGCCTTTTAAAGTGTTTTATGAGCTTCCAAGAAGCCTCTTTAAGCTTGAGACCAATTCATATCACTCAGATTTCTTCCGTGGACATTTTGTCTTTGAGTTTATGTTTTGTTCTTTCCTGTCACCATAGTAGTTTTCTATGGTCAAAGTGTTTTCTATTTCTCACTCATTTTCTTCCTTTTCTTTTGGTAGTTCCTCTTTTTTTTTTAAACGTTTATTGGTGAGCTCTGCTCCTTGGGTAAAGTGGGTGCTGCCCCAAGCTTTCTGTGTAGCTCTGAGCCTTGGTTTTGAGCACAAGGGAGATAGCTTTCCTGCTCTTTTCATGAAACAACCTGGTTTCCCAGAGTTTGCCTTCTGAGCTGGGACTGGAAGCATACCCACTTATTTGCTCCTCTACTAAGCCAGGAATGAGGGTCTTAGTTGCTGATTTGCTGTGATTAAGACCTTCTCACCAGCTTTCCCAGAGTCTATCTAAACTGTACTGAACACTCTTTTAATCCCAGTGAGATTAGCTTTTTTTTTTTGAAGCTTTTCCACACAGTCTTGAGCTGGAGAGTGGTTTCATTCCATCAGAGGCTTGATTTCATGTGTTTTTTGAGGGGGAGTGGGAGAGCTGAAGCAGCTTCATGGCTTTACTTTGCCATCTTGGCTTCACCCCTGGAAGTCAACTAAATTCTTTCAATTTCAAAGGTTTGACTGGTTTGGTAAGTGTGTGGGCAGAAATGATCACTAAAACAATCAGAAGTCTGAATATGAATGTAGAAAAATACTTATTTCTTTCTCACGAGAAAGGGTATGCAGTCTCAGACACACAAAGTGTTGTTTCAAAGAGATACACACTTTTGTAATTATTTTTTATTCAGAGTTTTCCAACTGATTTGCTTAGAAATCATTTTGGAACTTGAAGCAAATTACCTTTCATATGTTATAGAATATCATCTTTTACATTTAGGTATCTATTGCAGTTTGTTTTAATTATATGTATATATACATATATGTGTCTATGTGTACTTATCTCATATAGTTTATTATGGTAATATATATTATATGATGTGATATATATACATACATATATATATACACATACATATATATGTATGTATGTATATATACATACATATATATGTATAATATGCTGTTTTAAACTAAATTTATGCCAGAATTCACTCCAGTTTTCCTAGTAGTTCTTGTCAAATAGGGAGTTCTTATTCCAGTTGTTGAAGCAAATTGACAAAACTCATAAATAATGATCAGGTGAGTCTAGGGAAATAGAAGAAGCCTGAAGTGAAGGAGAGCATTGCAAACGATAGGAAGCACCATAAAGTGATAGGTAATTCATAAAATGATAGGATCATAGAGTAAGGATTGGAAACATTGGAGATTATCTTTTATCCTCCTCATTTTAAAGATGAGGAGTTTGTGATTTGCTTCAAGTCACATGAGTCCTAAGTGACTATGTTGAAATTCAAATTCAGGTCCCCTGATTCCAGATCCAGTGTTTGGACCTAAAGTAGAGAGGTATACATCAGATAAAGTATGAGGTAGTTCACAGGGTATAAGAGGAATACATGGAGAGTGTATTTCAGTGCTAAGATAGTGGCAGATTATGTCAAGTCCATTGTGAAATAGTATAATTAATGTGTGAGGACAGGCTCAGTAGAAGGTCTGACATACTCTGAATAAAAATGATATATATTTGAGAAAGAAGGATATATGAGAGAAGGGGAGGATGAGTTCATGGATTCAGGGAATGGAGAAAAGGGTTGGATGGGGAACATATCTTTTCCACAATGGGTTAGAAGGAAGAAAGTGCTGTTCTCTTCATCCAGACCCATTCCTACTCTTGTGCCACAGTTCTCTTTAACTGTCCTGACTCAGTTTCCCTGTACTAGTTTCCCTGCACTAGTCCTGAGTTTCCCTGAATTGTTCTTTCTTAGTCCTGCCTCATCCCCTTAATTGTAACCCCCCCACCTCTGGTCCATTAAGTCTGAGGACCATTTGCTCTAAGGTTATAAATTGCTATTCAAAATAAGGGGGGAGATTAGACTTCCTGGCTCCTTCTGCTCTCAGGAATTTGTGATACTATCTTTCTAAAATATTCCAAAAGATAAGACTATCCCAGATACCTCATTGACATCTTTACTTCTGTTTATTCAGACATCCTGACTCTGGCTTTTAGTAAGAATTTATAACCTCCTCCCCCATCCTGAGAGAGCCAAATGGGTCTGTGAAGAAAGTTTCACGCTTCTGTCCTCTTCTTTGTCTGTAACTTCCCACTCTCAGTATTCTGACTCTGCCCCTGCCTTGGTCTACCCCTGTAGCTGAGCCATGTGGCCATATACTTCATTAAGAACTCACATTCATCTCTGGATACTTTGAAATGAGAATCCTCTCCAGTCAATTATGCTCTCCAATTAATAAAATATTAAAAACTCTCTAATCTCTCTGCTGCCTCAGTTTCTCCAGCATTACACTACAAAATGGAAATCCTTTAGTTTGTTAAGGTTTCTATCTTCCCTCTGGATCCTTACTCATTATTCTTCTTCTCTTAATATGAAAATTCTTAGGATACTGTGGCACAATTTGAGGAAGACCATCTCAAATGACTTCATTATAGATATCTGTGAGATTTCTCAATGTAAACTGCAAACTATTTAAGGGCAAGGATAAGGTCTTCTCTTTATTGTAAATAATTCTGGTCATAAGTATAAGTTGTATTTGACAGTAGGGTTACAGGGAAATAAAGAATCTGTGCTTGTTCAAAACTATTTCCCTCCCTACAAGTAAGAAAAAAAACCTAAATCTAGAGTCAGAAGGAACCTGAGATTTTATTCCGGTCCATTAATTTTAAAGATGAGGAAACTGAGCATTAAGGAAGTTAAATTTGCTGCTCACGGTCACACAAAGGTAACAAGCATCAGAGGCAGGATTTTCCTCTGATTCTAGAATAGAGTGCTTTTCTCTTTACCGACAATTCAATTCAATTCAATTTGTTTCAATTCAATTCAGCAAGCAAGGAGAGAGGCAATAAATCTGTTGTTATTCATTCTTCATTCAGCCACTAAAGTGATTTTTTTTCTAAAATGCAGGTCTGAACATGTCATCTCCACACACACACACACACACACACACACACACACACGATAAACTCTAGCGGCTTCCTATTGCCTCCAGGTAAATAGAAAATGCTGTTTGGCAAAGCCTTTCATAACCTAGCTCTCTCCTACCTTTCCAGTCTTCTTACAGTTTACTCCCTAACTCAAACTCCAATCCAGTCATCCTGGCCTCTTGACTCTTCCATTAATAAGCTACTTCATCTCTCTGCTCAGGGCATTTTGTTTAGCTCTCCCTCCTCTGCTCCAACTACTGATCTCCCTGGCTTCCTTTAAGTCCCATCTAAAATTCCGCCTTCTACAAAAAGCTTTATCTAGCCTTTCTTAATTCCATTGCTATTACTCTTTTAGTTTTTTCCCTACTTATCCCGTAATATATTTGTCTGTATGCTGTCTCCCCATTAATTTCTAAGTTCCTTGAGGTCAAGGAGTATCTTTTGCTTTCTTTTCACATTCTCCACATTTAGCACAGTGGCTGGCATATAGAAAATGATCAATAAATATTGAATACGTGAATGTAAATAACTTGTAATGGAAAAAAGGCTTCTCCCAATCATATAGTAGGCTTATGCAAAATGCCTATGCATATACTAATCTTATAGTCTCCCAGAATCAATACACTAGTATCTTTTGTGTGGATGATATTATCATAACAAATTGGTGATTTCTGTACATTATGTGTCATATCTCTCCACTCCCTCATTACATATATGAAGTACATTTCCAAGCAGAAAACACTATATAAATGCTAGCTATTATTGGTGTAAGTCAAGTTGCATTACTCATCATAATCCAAAAATATACTGCCTTTTATCTTATCCTTTATCCTAATTTTTCTGCCTGTAATAATCTCTCAAGGTCTGGCTATCTTGAAAGCACTGGGAAAAGAGTGTGCTGCAAAGGATTATATTTGTGTCTGAAGACTTCAAATTTTGGTCTCAATAAACTCAATAACAGTTTAGTCCCCTTGTTACCCCATGCTATTCACCTAAGCTCTCTGTTCCTCAATTTCTTCATCTACAAAATAGGACAGTAATATGCTAATTTCCTGATCTATAAGGTTATAGAAGGAAAATACTCAAGAAAACTCAAAGCAACATCCAAATATGTTATTTTACTCACCCTCCAAAGTCCAAATTAAATGTCACCTTTTTTATTAATCTTTCAAAAAAACTGAGTTATAATGGAAAGTATATCAGATCACATCCAGGTCACAAAGACCTGGAATCAAATTTTGCCTCCAAAATTTAGTAGCTGTTTCACTGTGTAAAAGATACAATCTTTCTGGACCTTAGTTTTTTCTTCATTATCATCATCACCATCAGCTGCATTAAATATGAAAACTATCTAGTAACTGTGTTGCTATGCCTTGGTATTGTGGGACCTAAATGATATTTGTACGGCAGAGTTAGGAAAATCAGTTGGTCTTCCAAATCTTATTATTTTTTCAATGCCCTGTAAATATTAAAGCACTATATGTGTTGATAATAATAATAATAATATATATAATAGTAATTATAAGAATAACCAGAATTATAGTACAAAGTACTTTACAAATATCTCATTTGATCCTCACAATACCCTTGAGAGGTAGATGCTGTTATTATTCTATATTTTATTTTATATTATTCCAATATTTTCTAACTGAGGAAACTGAGGCAAACAGATTAATTTACTCGCTCAGCATTCTACACCTAGAAGTAATCTTGAAGTCTAGCACTCTAGCCCCTTTTGATATCAATACTATTATTATCTATTCATCTCAGACATAATATCTACTTCTTATGATCCTTGACAGAATTTTTATTGCACTTCCATTGTTCTTCATTTTGGAGTAGGTAAAGAGGCAAGGTGAAAATTAATTCTCACTTTTCAATACAGAAACCTTAGTTCAAGTCTCATCTCCAATACCTGTGTGTGTGTGTGTGTGTGTGTGTGTGTGGCTATGTGCAAATCACTCCATTTATCTGAACCTCAATTTCCTAATCTGTAAAATAAGCATTATGATATTCATTTTATCTAATTTGTAGATGAAAAATATTTTGTAAACACTTCAGGGGTTTAAACCTTAAAAAAATGTGAGTTCTTATTATGTTACTAAATGAGTGTTGAGTGACCATGCTTGATATTTGAATGGATTTCCTTTCTTACAACTGTTTCCTACTTATTTTATTTATTAAATATTTCCCCCCAGTTACATTCAAAACATTTTCTTCTACATTTATTTTCAAGATTTTTGAGTTATAGGTTCTCTCTCTTATCCCTACCCACAATTAAGAAACCTCATGTGAAGTTATGTAAAACATTTCCATAAAAGCCAAGTTGTGAAAGAAAACATAGATCTCCCACCCTAACGAAAACAAAAAACTCTCAAGAAAAATTATGTTAAACAGAAAGAAAGAGAGAAAGAAAGAGAAAAAGCTTCAATCTGTATTCAGACAAAATCAGTTCCTTCTCTGGGTATGGATAGAATTTCATCCTAAATTCTTCAGAGTAGTTGTGGATGGTTGTACTACTGAGAACAGCAAAGTTATTTACATCTCAGAACATTACTATTATTTTCTATACAGTACATATCACTTTGTTCATGGAGGACTTTCCTTTTTTTTTCCCCCTGAAAGTATCCTGCTCATCATTTCCCAGAAAACAGTAATATTCCATCACAAACACATACCACAATTTATTGATTCACTCCCCAAATGAGGGGCATCCCCTCAATTTCCATATCTTTTGCCCTGAGAAGAGCACTGCTATATTTTTTATAATATAAGTCATTTTCCTTTTTTATTGTTGTTTTTCTGACTCTCTTCTGGTATATATGTCTAGTAGTAGTGTTATTAAATCAAAGTATATGTATGAATTTGCAGCCCTTTGGGCACAGATCATATCTTTTGATCATTTATCAATTGGAGCATAAATCTTACTTTTTAGAAATTTGACTTAGTTCCCTTTAGATTTGAGAAATGAAGCTTTATCAGAGAAATTTGCTTGGAATTTTTTTTTTTTTTTTTTTTTTTTTTTTTTACAATTACTACTGTTAATTGTTATTTACCCCATTTATTCTCTCTTTCCTTTCACCCTTTCTCTTCTCAAAAAGTATTCTCCTACTGACCACTCCCTCCTCCAATAGGGCCTCTCTTTTATCACCGTCCCCCCTTTTCCATATCCCATTCTCCTCCTATTTTCCTCCTATTCCCTTATTGAATACTTTCCTATTTGATGCAATTCTTATGAGAGTAAAGTTCATTTCCTGTCCCTTTCCTCCCTCTCTTCCCCTCCACGGTAAAAGCTTCTTTTTCTTGCCTCTTTTTATGGCAGATAATTTGCACCATTCCATTTCTCCGTTTCCCTTTTTGCCAGGAATGTACTGGCACCCTTTAATTTCATAAATATTTTTTAAAAAGATTATTTCTTCATATTCAGCTCACACCTGTGCCCTCTGTCTACAAATACTTCTGATTGCCATAATAATGAGAAAGTTATAATGAGTTACAAGTATCATCCTCACATGTAGGATTGTAAACAGATAAACCTTATTAAGTCCCTTATGATATCATTTTTCTGATTATTTCCTTATGCTTCTCTAGAATTCTGTATTTGAAAATCAAATTTTCCATTTAGCTCTGGTCATTTCATCACAAATGCTTTAAAATCCTCTATTTCATTGAAGGACCACCTTTTCCTCTGAAGGATTTTTTTTTTTCTGGATAGGTGATTCTTGGTTGCAATCCATTGCTCTCTGGAATATTATATTCCAAGCCCTCTGGTTCTTTAATGGAGAAGCTGTTAAATCTTGTATCCTGACTGTGGCTCCACTGTGCTTGAATTTTTTTTCTGGATACTTGCAATATTTTCTTCTTGACCCAGAAGTTCTGGAATTTGACTATACTATTTCTGAGAATTTTCATTTTGGGATCTCTTTCAGGAGGTAATCAGTAAATTCTTTCAGTTTCTATTTTACTCTCTGGTTCTAGAACATCAGGACAATTTTTGTTGATAATTTATAGAAAGGTGATATCCAGACTCTCTTGATCATGACTTTCAAGTAGGCCTATAATTTTTAAATTATCTCTCCTGTATCTATCTTCTAGATCAGTTGTTGTTCCAATGATATATTTCACTTTTAATTTTTTTTTATTTTTTTGCTTTATTTTATCTTACATTCTTATAAAGTCATTAGCTTCCATTTGCTCAATTCTAGTTTCTAAGGAATTATTTTCCTCAGTGAGCTTTTTGTCCCTTCTTTCTCAATTGGCCAAATTTGCTTTTTAAGGCATTTGTTTTTCTTTTTAACTTTTTGTATTTCCTTTTGCACCACTCTTAATTCTTTCTCTCATTTTTCCTCTATTTCTCTTGATTTTCAAAGCTCTCCCATGGCCTGAGCCTAGTTATTTTTCTTGGAAGCTTTGGTTGTAGGAGTTTTGACTTTTATCATTTTCTGAGTGTGTGTGTTTTGATCTTCCTTGCTACCATAATAAACTTTCAGTTGTGAGAAACTCTTTTTGTTGTCTGCTCTTTTTTTCTAGTCTATTACTTGGCTTTTAACTCTTTGCTAAAAATAGGGCTGTTTCCAAAGTGGAGGGTTAACTGTCTCAAGTTTAAGTGGTTTTATGCAGCTTTTTTTTCAAAGATCATTTTAGGAATTTGATCAGAAG
The DNA here is from genome assembly GCF_902635505.1 of Sarcophilus harrisii. Taxonomy (NCBI): domain Eukaryota; kingdom Metazoa; phylum Chordata; class Mammalia; order Dasyuromorphia; family Dasyuridae; genus Sarcophilus; species Sarcophilus harrisii. The sequence goes on along the minus strand of NC_045426.1, from coordinate 614,263,995 downwards.
CACTCTTTCCTGCCCTGGATCTCCTAGGAATGTGCCTGTCCCACAGTATCTCTAGTATGATAAAGCAACGGAGCTGCTTCAAATTCAAGCTGGAGCCTGGGCCAAACTGGCACGGCCTGTGCTTGGGCTGCATACCAGACTCCTACCCGTTGTTGCCACAGATCCTCTCTGCTGTCCTGAGTCCTCCCTGGTGTCCCCAGACTGAAAGATCCAGAAGCCTCCAGCACTGCTGCTGATTGCTGATGACGGGGTGTGGGTCAGGCTGGGTCTGGATCTAGGACCAGGGCTGTCCTGGTGCTGCCTGTACTGGGATTGCAGGCTGAGCTCCCATCCTGTTTCCACAGACCTTTGTGGTTGATCTCCCAGGTCTTTTTTGGTGTCTCTGGGCTGAAAGGTCTGGAAGCCACCAATACTGCCACTGATTCAGAGGTCAGGCTGGGACCAGGGCTGGGGCTGGGGCTGCACTGGCGCAGCCTATACCAGGATTGCACTCTGGATGCCCAGCTTCATGTCACAGACCTTTAATGAAAGCAATCTTCTAAGCTGCTTTCAGCTGGAAAATGTTCTACTCAGTCTTTTGGGGTGTTCTGATGCCCAGAAATTTGTTTAGTCATTAAAGGAATTTGGAGCAGTTTAGGGGAAAGTTTGGGTGAGTTTCTGCCTTTACTTCACCATCTTGACTTTGCCCCTGTTTGCTTCTTATACAGAGAAAAATTACAGGATACTTCAGTAGCTGAGAGATCTCGATGAAATATGAGGACACCATGGGATTTTTCATGCTTTTATTGAAAGGATCATTATTTCCCTCTAAATTTTATTTTCCTAATTCACATCCCCCAGCTTGCCAGCACAGTGAGAAATCATGGAAGAAGCAGTTCCTTCAATAGAGGTTTCAGAAGAATTTGCATTTGTTATAAATTATACACATGCATTATTTCTTTGTTGCTCATTGTTTTTATGCTAAAGAAAAAGTGAAGAGGGTGCTAGCACTTACCCTCCCTACTTATTTCCTCTAATTAAAAAGCTTGGAGCAAAATGTTTTCTTGGAAACCATGGAAATTGTGAATCCTTCTATCACTAAGGACTTCCACCTACAAGCAGAGAGGTCCACACAGTATATTGAGCTTTGACTCAGAGGATCAGCAAAAAACCTAAGATTAAATCATCATTAATGATTATCTGATCTTGTATGATCATGAGCAATTAATTCCCTAGTCACCTATTTCATTAGTAAAATGGGAATACTAGTATGAATACTTCCTACCTCATAATGTTTTTGTGGGAAATTCACTTTGCCAAACCTTAAAGTGTTACAGAAATGTAAATGATTATTTAGGTCCTGGTGGCAAGCAAAAGGCGTTCTCATAATGTTATTTCCAACTATATAGACCCAATCATTAAGTAAGGGATATTATTTATCTGATTCCTGAATATGGAGAAGATTGAGGAAAAGAACAAGAGTGCAGGGAAGCACCCCAGTGATCTTTAAACATATTTAGGCTATGTTTCTGAAAATCATTTCATTCTTAAGCAAAAACATTACTGAGGGGCAAAATGTAATTTTAGGGATTTGATTTTTAATCATGTTTATGTTGATACTTTGAAACTAGGGGTTATTTCTAATATTAGCATCTGTTTTTCCCGTTCCTTCTTTACCCTTTCCATTTTCCTTTTTTCCATGTCCATTTTCCTTCTCCCTTTTCCCCCCATCTGTATCCTTTCTCCCTTCCCTTTTCTCTTTCATTCTTTACTTTTCATTTCCCTTTTTCTTTTCCTTCTCTTCCTATTTTCTGCCTTCCTTTCTCTCACCTCACCTCAACTTGCTTCATGTAATCATAGTTTATTTCAGCTATGGCTATATCTTACCTATATATTTTACTCATCTCTTAAGCACCAAACATTAGCTTAATCCTGTCAGACTGGCAAGATCTCCTGACCTTTGACACAGGGAACAGTAAAAGTGTAGGTTTATTTTCAGGAAGAGAATTTTTAGTGAGTTGTGAGTCAAACCAATCACAGCCACATCTTTTTGGTGTTTTCTGTGTACAAAGCTCAGGAGCTCAGACAGAATAGTCCATTCCAAAAGACCATTTTCCCCCCCATCCCAAGAGAATGTACCTCAAAAGGAAAAAGCATCATAGTCACAAAGGGAAAGACACCAAAGAACACCTAACCCCTGCAGTCATGCTGTGATTGTATGAGAACTGTTAACTTTTTTTCTTCTCTTTCTTTCGTCCAAGCACTGTAAGATTCTACAGAGGTATGTGGTGATGGCTGCTATCAAAACACCAATAATAGAAGTTTAACTTTTCTCTGTTTAGCTGTTCTGACTCTAGGTAACCCCAGAATGGGTGAGAGGCTGAAATCTTTAGAATTATCTAATCTCAGAACTGGAAATATCTCAGAGACTATGCAGTTTAGCTAGTACTTCTGTGATGTGAAAAATTGGAAGTTTTAGGAAACCTTTTCAAATCTCTTCATGAAACATGTATGGGTCTTCTAATTAACTGCTGTTACACATGTGGTTCAGTTCTGAAGATTTTGCATTTTGGGATTGATGAAGCAATTTCTTTATTTGTTCTTTGTTTTTTATTATGTGATGATGGAAGATGACACTGAGCCAAAGAAGATTAACCACTGAACAGCAAGGACTGCACATTCAGTAGATTCATTTAATAAAGACAATTTCTGCTCTCACTCTCTTCTGAATGTATAGTTTGTAACTCTAACAAACTCCTTAAAACTTTGGGCAGAGGAGAGGAGGGGGGCTCCTTCTGCCAGTATAGAAGCTGCTTACATGTAACAGCAAAAGTACACACATATTTTGGTGATCTTGAGATTTAATCTCCAGGTTCTGACTTACTATTTTGCATAAAGTTTCTGCTTCCTTAACATAAGTGGCCAAAACAGCTATGCTAAGGTGCATGTTTCCAACTTTGATCACTATCTCATGCAAGCTAGATGAACAGGATCATTGGAAGGTCTAGATGACTGGCAGTGTGAAATACTTTCTGCTATCAACACAATGATTCTTAAAGGAAATGACAGTCTACCAGATGGATGATCATTCATGACCTATCTTGGCAGAAGATTAATCAATCCAATTGATCTTGGGGCAATTGTTCAGACAATATAAAGCCAAGATGAAGGTGAAATGCCAGGTGTCCAAAAGTCCCACAAAATATTTTATGTTTAAATATCTACCTTTATGTAGAATCTAATTAGACTTTACATGTCATAATAAAATGTTTTAAGTTTTTATCACTGGTGTTTTAAATATTTCTTTTGTGTGGAGAAAATAGATAATTATTCTGTACCTGATTTACCTTGAAAACTGATAGACTTTATATGTCATAATAAAATGTTTTAAGTTTTTATTAGTGGTATGTGTTTTAAATATTTCTTTTGTGTGGGGAAAATAGATAATTATTCTGTACCTGATCTACCTTGAAAATTGAATTCATTTAATTCATTAGTAAAAATATGAAACAATAGGGAACTAGGGATAGATTCCTAGACCACTCTAACATTAGAGACCTCCTTTCAAGTTAACATTGAATTGTTAATGATTACAATTTGAGTCTGGTAATTTGAAAGGTTCCAAATCTACCTAATTATACTATCAACTACTTCATTTACATCTCTTCATCTTTCACACACACACACACATCATTATAAGCCTGCCATAATTTGTTAAACCCACTAAAATCTAGAAATTGGAACATGAAAAGAACCTCCAATTTAAAGAGTAACTACAGGATGAAGACATCCTACTCTAGGATCCCACTCTTAGCTTGTTTTTACAGGACCTTCTTTACCAAGTTGTAATGTTTGGGCTAGCTTTCTGGAGAATCTTGGGAACAGCCTGAGTCCTTGGTCTTAGTGAAAGAGTGAAGAAGGCAGGAGAGCTACCATGAGGCTGGAGTCTGGAATCTGGAGTCTGGAGCCTGAAGTCTTCTCTGTGTTTGTGGCTAAGAGTGCATTCTGTGTCTGAGACTCCCTTAAATATCTCAGTACAATTATATCACTACAGCACACTGCGCATGTGCCAACTATTGCCATTACATCACCATATTATACTAAGTAAGTGTTTAACTAGAGAATCAATCACACTGAGTAGGTGCTTAACTATAAGTACTTTGCTGTCCTTGATTTAAGTATACCTTTTCAGAGTTCTGACCTTCTACACTAAGTCCCAGTGCTGATAGTGCCCAAACAACCTTACATATGTTATAGCTTTTTTATATATTGCCTTTTCTCCTTAGAATACAAGCTCTTTTAGGGTAAAAACTTTCTGCTTCTGTTTGTATTCCCAGCACTTAACACAGTATCTGGCAGAAAGAAAGCACTTAATGTTTATGAACTGACTGACCCATGATTTAAATGGTTTGGGAAACTTCCAGATGAGAGAACATCTATCAGTCCAGAACAGTGTTTTTCCTACAACTTACAGTCTTAGAAAGCTGTCTAGAAAAAAAATTTGTCCCACTAACACAATCAGTATGTAATAGAGGCATGGCTTGAACCCAGGTCTTCTACTATCTTTCCACAACTCCTTGGCTGCCTCATTTTAGTAAACATATCAAAAAAAAAAAAAAAAAAAAAAAAGGTTAGCTTGTCATTATTGCTTTTTGTGATTCTTGCTTCCTTTTCTTTTTCTTCTTCCAATTTTTTTTCTTTTATTATGGTGATTTGGTATGGCATACTTAATATAGTCCATTGATGCACCATTGTATTTCTTATCCAAGACCAAATTGTTTGATGATTAACCTTTTGTAATATAGTTTGAAATTTGGTACTTTCTTTCTTCACATTTTTTCCCATTGATTCCTTTGATACTCTTGACTTTTATGGCAGACAAATTTTGCAATTATTTTTCTAGTGTATAAAAATGATTATTTGGTAGTTTGATTGACATGGAAGTGAATAAGTAAATTAATTTAAAGCAAATTGTAATTTTTGTTATATTGGCTCAGCCTACCCATGAGCAATTAATATTTCTCTAATGCTTACATCTGTTTTTGTGTGAAAAATGTTTTGTAATTGTGTTCATATATTTCCAGGTTTATCTTGGCAGGTCAGCTACTAAGGGTTTTTACCATATATAAATTATTATAAATGAAATTTCTCTTTCAATTTCTTCCTGTGGGTTTTGTTGGGAATATACTAAGATGTTTACGATTTATAATAATATAATTATAGAAGTTATTCTATAATTTCTATTTTTTCTATTCTGCAATTTTGCTAATATTTTTAATCATTTCAATTAGTTTTCGGTTGATTCTCTAGGATTCTTTAAATAGAGGGAGACTTCCAACTTATCTCCATTATAATTAATACTTGTGGATATTTTTTACATAAATACTATTTATCATTTTAAGAAAAACTTCATCTATTCCTATGCTTTTTAGTGTTTTTTTTTTTAAACAGGAATGGGTGTTGCATTTTATCAAAAGCTTTTTATTTTTACATTGTACTTAAAAAATTTCAATTATGTTATTTTTTTAATCAAAGCTTTTTATTTTCAAAATATATAAATGATAATTTTCAACATTCACCTTTATAAAACCTTGTGTTCTAATTTTTTCCTTCTTTTCCCCTCACCTCCTCCCCTAGAGAGAAACTGATCCAATATATGTTAAACATGTGCAATTCTTCTATACATGCACAAATATCATGCATGGACAAAAAAAAAATCAAATCAAAAAGGAAAAAATGAGAAAGAAAACAAAATATAAGCAAACAACAACAAAAAGAGTGAAAATACTATGCTATGGTCCACATTCAGTTCCCACTATCCTCTCTCTGGGTACAGATGGTTTTCTTCATACAAGACCATAGGAATTGGCCTGAATCAAAAGATAATTTTCAACTTCATTTTTGTAAGAATTTTGAGTTGCAATTTTTTCTCCCTTCCCTCCCATCACCTAGAAAGCAATCAATCTGATATAGGATATACATGTACAATCAAGTTAGACATATTTCCATATTAGTAATGTTGTGTATCAGAACAAAGTGGAAAAGTCACAAAAAAGAAAAAAACATTAAAAACTGAAAAAATCATGTGCTTTAAACTGCATTCTGTTTTTATAGTTCTTTCTTTGGATATGGATGGCATTTTGCAACTTAAGTCTTTTGTAATTGTCTTGGATCACTATATCATCCAGAAGAGCTAAATCTATCATAGTTGATCATTACACAATGTTGCTGTTACTGTGTACGATATTCTCCTAATTCTGCTCACTTTACTCAGCATCAGTTCATATAAGTCTTTCCAGGCTTTTCTGGAAATCATTTTTTATAGAATAATAGTATTCCATTATATTCATATAATATAACTTGTTCAGCCAACCCCAATTAGGGGGTATCCCCTCAGTTTTCCCTCTTTGTCATAATAAAAGAACTGCTATAAAATATTTTTATATATGTGAGTTTTTTTTTTTTTTATGATCTTGGATTACACACCTCCTAGTGGTATTGCTGGATCAAAGAGTTTATACACCTTTGGGTGTAGTTTCAAAGTGCTCTCCAGAATAAGTTCACAACTCTGCCAACAGTGAGATAGTATCTCTATTTTTCAGCAATCCCTCCAATATTTATTACTTTCTTTTTCTGTCATCTTAGCCAATCTGATAAGTGTGAGCTGATACTTCAGAGTTGTTTTAATTTGTATTTCTCTGATCAGTAGCTAGAGCATTTTTGCATATGACTATAAAGAGTTTTAATGTTTTCACCTGAAAATTGCCTATTCATACCCTTTGATCATTTATCAATTGGGAAATGACTTGTATTCCTATAAATATAACTTAGTTCTCTATACTCTTTGGAAACAAGACTTTTTTTTCCCCCCAGAAACACTGGCTATAAAAATTGTTTTCCACCTTTCTGCTCTCTTTTTAATCTTGGTTCATTAGCTTTGTGCAAAAATTTTAGAATCAAAATTATCCAATTTTGCATTTCATAACATTCTGTATTTCTCGCTTGGTTATAAATTCCTCTCTTTCCTAAAGATTTGGTATGCAAATTCCAGGCCTTGTTTTCCTAGTTTACCTATAGTATCACTTTTTATGTCTAAATCATAAATCCATTTTAACTTAATTTTGGTATAGAGTGTGCCATATTAGTTTATGCCTAGTTTCTGCCATACTATTTTCCAGTTTTCCCAGCATTTTTTCTCATTCAAACAGTGAGTTCTTATCCCAGAAGCTGAAGTCTTTGGGTTTATCAAGCAGTAAATTACTTCAGTCATTGACTGTTGTATCTCATGAACCTAACCCAATGGTTTTTATGATTGCCACTTTATAATACAGTTTTAGGTCTGGTACAAATTGGTCATTTTCTTTTTCATTTTTTCCATTAATTTCTTTAATATTCTTGATCTTTTATTCTTCCAAATGAATTTTGTAATTCTTTTTTCTATCTCTATAAAATCATATTTTGGCAGTTTGATTGGTATGGCCCTAAAGTAGATTAATGTAGGTAGAAGTATAATTTTTATTATATTAGCTAGGGCTATTTATTAGCAAATGATATTTTTCCAGCTGTTTAGATTTGACTTTATTTTTGTGAAAAGGGTTTTGTAATTGTGTTCATATAGTTACTGGGTTTGTCTTGTCAGGTAGACTCTCAAATATTTTATATCATATACAGTTATTTTATGTTGTGATATGGGAGCAACCTGCCAGTGGCTGCTGGAGGTCTAACTCAGACCTGTAGAATGGATCTCTTCATGTGAGAGAATGATGATGATACAAGGATACTGAGGAAGTTGCCTTCTTTGACCTCTCTACTGAGAGATCTTTCCTCTTCCCTCTGCCTCCAATTTATTTCCTACTCCAAAAGCAATACCTGTCAGTAAAGGCTGCTTTGCAACTCCTTCAGATGTTATGACTTCATATGTTATGATTCACAGCTGTGGAGGCTTTCAGATAATTGACCTGCCCCTTCACCTAGGGGATGGTCCTTAACAATTTAAAATAACATTTTTCTTTCTATCCCTTGAATTTGGGCTTTGTTAATATATAGACATACTAATGATTTATGTGGGTTTATTTTATATCCTGCAACCTTGCTAAAGTTGCTAATTGCTTCAAGTAGCTTTTTTCTTGGTTCTTTAGGATTTTCTAAGCATACCATCATATCATCTGCAAAGAGTGATAATTTTGTTTCCTCATAGACTATTCTAACTCCTTTAAATTATTTTTTCTTTTCTTATTGATAAAACTAAAATTTCTAGTATGATATTGAATAACAGTGATAACAGCAGGCATCCTTGTTTCACTACAATCTTATTGGAAATATTTTTAATTTATCTCATTACATATAATGCTTGCTAAGGTGATAAACTATCATTTTAAAGAATCATTTATTTTTATGTTCTCTAGTGTTTTTGATGAGAATGTATGCTGTATTTTGTCAAAAACTTTTTCTATATCTATTGGGATAATCATATGATTTCTATTAATTTTGTTAGTGATACGGTCAGTTGTGATAATAGTTTTCCTAATATTGAACCAATCCCTCATTCCTAGTATAAATCCCACTTGATATGATCACATATTGTATTATCTTGTTTATATATTGCTGTAATCTCTTTACTAATGTTTTTATTTAACTTTTTCCATCAATGTTCTTTAAGGAAATTGGTCTATAATTTTATTTCTCTGTTTTGACTCATTCTGGTTCAGGTATCAGCATCATATATGCTTCATAAAAGAATTTGGCAGGACTCCTTCTTTGCCTATTCTCCCAAATGATTTATATAGTATGGGGATTACTTGTTTTCTAAATATTTCATAAAATTCACTTGTAAATTCAGCTGTCCCTCAAGATTTTTTTCTTAGGGAGGTACATGAGATCACAGAGTATCATGCCCAAGGAGGTAAGAGATAGAAGAACAATAAACTAAAGTATGACAATGAGAACTAGGCTTAACAGTGGCCAAGTGTTCAACCCATTCAATAAAATCATACTCAAGGAAGTAATATGCCAAAGAGCTAGGATGCCATTGAGGTAGGAACAATGGCTTGTTTAATTTCTTTTTCTAAAATGGAATTATTTAAGTATTTTATATTTTCTGTTAATCTGGGCAATTTATATTTTTGTAAATATCAATCCCTTTTATTTATATTGTCAGATTTATTGGCATACAGTTGGTCAAAATAGCTCCTAATTATTACTTTAATTTTCTTTTCATTGGACACAAACAAACTTTTTTCATTTTCTTTCTCATCATGAGGTTTTCTTTTTTCTAATAAAATTTAGCAAAGGTGTATCTATTTTGTTGTTTTTTTCTCATGAAACTCTTAAGTTTTCTTTATTAGTCCAATTGTTTTCTTACTTTCAATTGTATTAATCTCTTTGATTTTCAGAATTTCTAAATTGGTAATTAAGGATTTTAAATTTATTCTTTTTCTAGCTTTTTTACTTGCATGCCTAATTCATTGATCTTCTCTATTTTATTCATATAACCATTTGCAGATAGAAAATTTCTCCTAAGAACTGCTTTGGTTGCATCCCATAAGTTTTGGCATTTTGTCTCATTATTGTCATTCTCTTGGATAAAATTATTGATAATTTCTATGATTTGTTGTTTCACCCACTCTTTCTTTAAGATTTCATTGTTTAGTTTTCAATTAGTTTTTAGTCTATTTCCACAGCATTTTACAACATATAATTTGTATTGTATCATAATTTAGAGGATGCATTTAATATTTATGCCTTTTTGCATTTGATTGAGAAGTTTTTATGCCCTAATATATTGTAAATTTTTATGCAGATGCTATGTACCATTGAGAAAAAAAATATTCTTTTTACTTTCCCATCAGTTTTCTCCACAAGTCTAAAATGTCTAACTTTTCTATTATTCTACTCACCTCCTCAACTTATTTATTTTGTGGTTAGATTGATCTAATTCTGAGAGAGGGAGGCTGAGATCCCCCAGTAGCATAGTTTTGCTATTTTTTTTTCTTCCTGTAACTCATTTAACTTCTTTTCTAGGAATTTGGATGCAATACTACTTGGTGCATATTTGTTTAGTATTGATATTACTTCATTGTCTGTGGTATCCTTCAGCAAAACATAGTTGCCTTTCTTATCTTTTTAAAATAGATCTATTTTTGCTTTTGCTTTGTTTGAGATCAGGATTGCTATCTCAGCTTTTTTTTTTTTTTTTCACTTCAGCTGAAGTATTACATAAACACACACACACACACACACACACACACACACACACACACACAAGTCCAGCCTTTTACCTTTTTTCTGTGTGTATTTCTCTGCTTCAAATGTGTTTTTTGTAAACAACATACTGCAGGATTCTGGCTTTTAATCTATTCTGCTTCTGTTTTGTGAAAGAGTTCATCTCATTCAGTTTAATTACTTATTGTGCATTTCCCTGAATCCTATTTTTTCCCCATTTTTATTGTTTTTTTTTTTTTTACCTCCTCACCAATGTTTTGTTTCTGACATCGATATCCCTCATTCTTCCATCCTTTCTAATAGTCCCCTCCCTTTTTTCTTCTTTCCCTTCCTTCTGTCCTCATATCAGTCTCCTCCATTCTTTTTTCTTCCCCTTTTCTCCTCCTACTTCCTAATAGGGTAAGATAAATTTCGATAACCCCCAAAATGTGTATGTTATTTCCTCATTGAGTCAAAGCTGATAAGAATAAGATTCAAACAATGCTCACCCCCTTCTTTCCCTCTACTGTAATAGGTCTTTTGCATCTCTTCATGTAATGTAATTTATGCTACTCTGTCACTCTCTTTATCTCTTCTCTCACTACAATCCCTTAATTAATCCCCATCCCTTAATTTTTAATATGATCACATCAAAGTAAACTTATATCTACATACTCTATTTATACCCCTTTTAACTGCCCTAACAGAAAGTTGTCCCAAGCTAGAAGTACCATATTTCCATGTAGAGATGTAAACAGTTTAATTTTATTGAAATGACATTTTCTCCCTTTTCTTGTTTACCTTTTTATACTTCTCTTGAATCTCATATTCAAAGATTGAATTTTCTGTTCAGCTCTGGGCTTTTCAAGTTTGAAGAGTTCCCTGTTTCATTGAATATCCATCTTTTCCCCTACAAGATTATGCTCATTTTTTTGGTGGATAGTTTATTTTTAGTTATACTTCAAGTTCCTTTGCTTTCCAGTGTATCATATTTTAGATCTTCTGATCCTTCAAATTAGAAGATGCCCAAGCCTGTGTAATCCTGATTATGGCTCCTTGGTGTTTAAATTGTTTCTGGCTGCTTGTAATATATTCTCCCGACCTGATAATTATGGGATTTCATTACAATACTCCTTGGAATTTTCATTTTGGGATGTCTTTTAGAAGGTGATAGGTGGATTTTTCCCCCCTCATTTCATATTTTATCTTTTTCCAGTTACATGTAAAAAAATTTAACATTTATTTTTAAAATACTGAATTACAGCTTCTTTTCCTTCCTCTCTTCAGCCCCCCCACCACCTTGAAAAAGCAATTGTGAAGTTATGCAAAACATTTATATAAAAGTCATGTTGCAAAAAAAAAAAAACAAAAAAACAAAACAAAAAAAACCAAACAGATCTTCCCTCTTAAAAAACCCTTAATAACAGTTTAAAAATATGTTTCAATCCATATTTAAACACAATTAGTTCTTTCTTTGGTTATAGATAGTATTTTTCATCATAAGTCTTTCAGTCTTGGGTCATTGTATTGTTGAGGATAGCAAAGTCATTCACGGTTAATCATCCCATAACATTGCTATTTTTTTACATAGTGCATTTCACTTTTCATGAACTCATGGAGGACTTTCAGGTTTTTCTGACAGCTTCATGCTTATCATTTCTTATATCACAAGAGTATTCCATCATAATCACATACCACAATTTATCCAGCTACTCCCCGGTTGATGGGTATCCCCTCAATTTCTGATTCTTTGCTACCAGAAAAGAGTTGCTATAAATATTTTTATGCATATAGGTACTTTTCTTTTTAAATCCTTTTTTTAGGATACATGCCTAGTAGTGGTATTGTTAGGTCAAAGAGTATTCATAACTTTAAAGCCCTTTGGCCATACTTCTTAATGCTTTACAAAATCGTTAGATCAGTTTACAATTCCACAATAATGCATTGATATCTCATTTTCTTCATATACCCTCTAACATTTGTCATTTTCCTTTTCTAGTCTATTAGCCAATATAATAGGTAAGAGTCAATGCCTCAGAATTGTTTTAATTTTCAATACTCTAATCAGTAAGTTAAGAGTATTTTTTATATGACTTTAAATAGCTTGATTAATTCATATTTATGAAAACTGTTCATATTTTTTGCTCATTTTTCAATTGGGAAATAGCTCTTTTTATAAATTTGGCTCACTTCCTTATAAGTTTGAGAGATGAAACCTTCATCAGAGAAACTTGCTTCAATTTTTTTTTTTATGATTACTATTGTTAACTGAATTTCCCACTATTTTATTTTCTCACTCCTTTCACCCTGTTCCTCCTCAAAAGGGTTTTGTTTCTGGCCACTCCCTCTCAATATGTTCTCCCTTCTATCACCCTGCCCTTCTTGTATCCCCTTCCCCTCCTACTTTCCTGAAGTATAAGATATATTTCTATGTTCATATTTTATTTTTTTCTTTGTTCCAATTCTGATGAGAATGAGGTCCATTCACTTCCTGCCTTCCCCTCCATTGTAAAAGCCTTTTCTTGGCTCTTTTATGTCAGATGGATTCTTTAATGACTATTTTACTCTTAGCTTTTAGGATATCAGGGCATTTTTTTCTTGATAATTTCTTGAAAGATGTTGTCTGGGCACTTTTTTTTTTTTTGGTTACAGCTTCCAGGTAGTCCAATGAATTTTAAATACTTCTTTCTGAATCCATTTTCCAAATCAGTTGTTTTTCCAGTAAGATATTTTACATTTTCTTCTAATTTTTCATTTTTTTGATTTTGTTTGATTGATTCTTGATGTCTCACAGAGTCATTAGCTTCCACATCCCAATTCTAATTTTTAAGGATTTTCTTCAGTTAGCTTTCTTATCTCCTTTTCTATTTGGCCAATTCTACTTTTAAAGGATTTGTTTCTTCTATGGACCCCCTTTCTCTGCATTTTGGTGAATTCTATTTTAAGGAGTTGTTTTCTTTAGTAAATTTTCATGTTTCTCTTTCTAAGCTGTTGATTCTTTTTTTCCTAATTCTCCTGCATAGCTCCCATTTCTTTTTCTGATTTTTCTTCTACATCTCTTACTTGATTTTAAAAATATTTTTTTAGTACTTCCAAGAGAATTTTTTGAGCTTGAGACCATTTCATATTACTTTTCAGGCTTCACATGTAGTAATCTTGCCATTGCTGTTCTCTTTTGAGTTTGTGTTCTGATCTTCCCTGTCACAAAATAATTTTTCCACTGTGATTGGAGACTTCATAGCTGGCCTGCTATGCCACTGAACTGCTAAATCAGAATTGAGGAGTCTGGGCTGCTGATATGACTTGTGGCTGAGCCTCTTGCTAGTCTGCCTACACCATACCTTTGCTGGGTTGTGTTTCCCTTTTACCCAAATGAGATTTTCTGAAGTCCTTTAAAGTATCTTAAGCTAGGAAAAATATTTCACTGTCTTTCTGTGGGTTTTGATCTTCCAGAATCTATTTAGAGACTTGATTTAGTGTTGTTTCTGAGGGAAACTGGGGAAATCTCAGACAACTTCCTGGCTTCTTTCAGCCATTTTCAAAATCACATAGTGTTGACTTTTTTTTCTGTGATTCTTTTATTACCCTCATTTCCCTCCAATTTTTCTTCTTTTATTTACTTATTAACAAAAAAAATTGTTTTTTGAGCTTGTCCATCAGTTCTTTTTGGATCTAAAACCAATTTAAACTTTTTTTTTTTGAGCCTGTGTACCTGCTTTGATATTATCTTTTCTAAGTTTGTAACTTTCCAAAGTTCTTTTGCTAATTTTTTTACTTTGTGGCTTTGTACTTTATGTAAAAGTTGAGTTCTATTCTTGGAGTGGACAGGACACTGTTGCAAATTTCTCATAATGTGGCTAAGGGATTTGCTGTCTTGCAACAAACTCAGTGGTTTATGTGGATTGCTTGCAGTGGAATAAGAATTTCCCTCCTGAAAATAGGGTTAACTTGCTGGATTTCTCCAGAGGTTGGGCTGCAAAATGCCCTGCCCTGATCATTTATTAGCTCTGCCATTCCAGAATTCAATATAAAATATTATTTTTAAGTGTTTGGAGAGGAATGATGGGAAAGCTTGGCTGTTTTTTCTATTCCACCATCTTGGCTTGAGCCCCAGAAGTGACTATCTTTCCTTTTTTTGAAAATTAAGTCAGCATTACCCTTTTCTAATCCTGTAAATTTTTTCCCCACTAGGGAAATTTTTTTAAATCATATTTTTTTGAAGAGTTATTGGCAGTGATTGGAAAATAACATTTGCCAACTATTTCTGGTATAAAACTTATTTGACCCTAGTGACTTGAATTAATTAAGAGTAGTTAGGTATTGTTTAATTAGTTCTCTACATAGCTTAAGTACAATTTCCTTGGAGCTATTTATTTTACCTGTTTTCTTCCTGCCCTTACAGTTCAGCAGCAGCAGCTTCTTGGTTATATCAAAAACAATAATGTACAAAGTGACAAACCTGTATTTTGATTATATTTCTATTGTGGGCAATCGTCATTTTTATGTTTTAGCAAACAAAAGTGTTGAATGAACTTGAGTTCTTGTGACAAACTTCAGAATTTGAAATACAAACTTACCAGTAGAGATTCAAATACATTTTTATCATGTTTTAATAGCCAACATGGATTAATCAATCACCTTTATATACTGTGTTCAGGTCACTGTTCTATGTGTTTGGCAAAAATAGATGAATTTAAACTTGGGTGAAAATCTTATATAAATCAAAGGAAAAATATCCTTAATCATAAATGTATCAATAAGAGCCTGATTCTAATTACCTTGCCAACTATTCTTTCCACCTGTGCACATCAGCTAGTATCACATCTTCAGCTAGTTCTCTCTCATGTTCCACTGCTGAGAAGACATGACTTTTTACTTAATCTCCAAACATTTTTAGACATCTGCCTCAGAATTTTTTATATTTCATATTTCATAAATATTCAGAATTTTGCAAAGTGTTAAAATGTTCCTTTAAAGGGACAGCATGTGGGTGGAAAGGAGATTACTGCAAAGCTCAAAGCCAATTAGGGAAGTCATTGCTGAAGTTTCATTGCCCCTTGAATTTTATAGATTGACTATATAGGATATGCCTTATGATGGGCTCTACTCTTTTTTGAACTAATGAAGATATTCTAATATTGTAATCTTGAGTACATATTTGAAAATTAAGGTCTATCTCACAGTATTCTGAACCTAAACTGTGCTTGGAGGACAGAATATAGCTTGTGTGAAATTGAGTATTCTAAGAAATTATTGCATGTTGCATATCTTACATGATATTATGTTCAATATGGAGAGGAGGAAGATCAACTGACTAATTTAAACAGGGCCTCCTAGAGTATCTGAATATAAGTATGATAATCAAAGGTCCAGTCTCTTGCACATCACAAAACTCATTATAAAACATTATAAAACTAGTCAAAATACCTAAGTCTGATTAGATCTTGGGGAATAATTCAAAGCAAATCAGTGGGTATTTATTAAACTTCTACTATTTAGTGATTGTGATTCAAAGTCAGAATTAAATAGTACCTACTCTTAAATAGCTTATATTCTATTGGTGTTCTCAGATAAGTAAATTCAAATTTGATTTAATATAGATTGGGTCAAGTACACAATATGGTACATTATACTAGTTGACAATATTGACAAAGCTACAACTTTCACCCTGTTACTAAACCCCCTGATTCTTATTCTGCATTCTTACAAAGTTAAGGGGTATATTCTTAAATTTTCTCATAAATATAAATATACAATATCTTCAATTAAAACCTATTCCAGTTTTAAAAATCCAGAAAAAAAACCCAAAGCTTCTTTTCTCATAAGTTTTCTCTCCTTTCTCAAAGACTTCAATAATAATTCATTTTTGCCAGCTATGAAACTTACTAACATTAAGTTAGTAATGACTAACAAATGACACAAATATATTTAAATGTTTAAATAATGTATAGCAGTGAGAAAGGTCATAGGGTAGAATCATCAATAACCATCAAATGCAACTCTGGATCATTTAACTCTCTCAGGATGGCAGTCAAGAATCCTCTTTAGGATTTCTTTTCTACAATGAAAGAGTTAAACTCAGTTTTCCAAGAAATTAACTCTTAGGTTCTTTCAAAGATGATAGTTAATTCTTTCAGCCTTTCAGGAAAGATATTTCTGTTAATCCTTTCTCTGTACCCAACATAGTCTTTCTCCAATCATGTTATCATCTCCAGAAGATTGAAATGTAATTTTTTCCCAAGATTCTATTCCCTCTTAAAGATACAGTAACAGTTTCCATAGTTTTCGGTGGGAGGAAGTATTAAAACTGAAGACTTGTGTGTGTATACATATATAAATATATATATATATAATATAAAGTAATTCTTGAGAAAAAGTGTAAAGGAAAAAGTATTAAATACCTTCTAAGTGTCAAACATTAAAGTTCTTCATAAATATTACCTTATGTGATTTTCATAGCCACCCGATTAGGTAGATATCAGTTTACAATTAAGAAAATAGGCAGATAGGATTAAGTGATTTGTTCAGGGTCATTCTACATATATCTGAGGCCAGATTTGAAACCATAACTCCATGTTCTGTACTCTATCCACTTTAACACTTAGCTTAGAACTTTTAATGAAGCAAAGGTCACAAAAGATCTCTTAAAGGATTTAGCACTTGAAAACCTAAACATTCAGAGTGAAAGATAACAAAAAGAAAAATTTCAGGGACAAGAGACTGCTGTACCAAAATATTGTGATTTGGGGGAAACCAAATAGACAAAATTGACTGGAAGTGGGATGTGTGAGGGGGAGTAATAGGAGAGCAGTATGGCCAGATGGGCTAGATGCAGATAGTAAAAACTTTTAAATGCCAAACACATTTTGTCCTAGAGGCAGTAGGAGCCACTGTAGATGAGGAATAATCCAGGAATATCAACTCAGAAACTGTTGATGAATGATGAAAGAAGAAAGACAATAGAATAAAGGAAACAAATTAGGAAGCTATGTTAGCAGTCCAGCTTCTAGAAAGAGATTATGTTCTGAATTAGGTACTGACCATGAGTGGAGCATAATAATACCATTAACAGAAATAGGAAAGTTAACAATGAGATGGCCTGGAGACAGGGAGAGAATGAATTCTATTTTAGATGTGTTGAACTTGACATGTCTTTGGAAAGTCCAGTTAGAGATGCCTGGCAGGCAACTGGCAACATTAGTGCCCAGTAGATATATTACGATTAGATAAATAGATTTGGAAGAAATATGCATAGAAATGGTAGTCAAAACAATGAGAACCAGTGAAATCACCAAGAGCATTGCTAGCTAAATTCAAAAGAGATTGATTAATCAATTAATTCTATTAATAAAGTTCTATTAATCTATAATGGAGCAGGTAATGGTCTAAAAAATGGTGTTTAACACCAGCTCAAGACACTGACTCTTGGGGGGCAAGTCCAGTTACCTTAACTACCTACTCCCTGCCTCCATCCCCCACCCAAAAAAAGATTTTTAGTGAGTATAGAATCAGAGGGAAGGAGGTTAGACTTTCTTTATTATAATAATAATAATACCTAATGTTTGTAGAATGCTTTAAGGTTTATAGCACATTGTGCAGGAAGTAACTCATTTGACTTCACAACAATCATAGAAGGTAAGAAATAGTATTATCTCCATTTTACATATCAGAGAACTGAGACTGAGCAAAAACTTGATTCTGACTATATCACTAGGTAATATTAAATCTGTGGTTTGAACCCATGTTTCTCCTGATTTCAAATTTCTGTAACACTTTACTTAATGGATAAAGAAGCTAAACCTCTGAATAGTTAAATTCTTGGGGCAAACAAAATACTAATGAGTGTTGGAAATAAGAATCAAATGTAGATTTTTAAAATAAGTCTAGTGGGCTATCTATTAAATCACATTGCCAGGTGAACTATTTTTTCTGATATTTTTATCTAAAGAATATTTCTGATACCTATTGTCAGGTATCAGAGCCCCCTCTTCTCCATGCAGTGCTTCCAGCACATTGTATGGTTTTTATCCATTAGTTTTTCCTTTTCTAATATTTTTCAACAGGCACACACCCTCATACAATAGCTTTGTCATTGCCATATTTCATCATGATGGACAAGACTGGTTATACTTTTGGGCACTGCAAGTTATCATATATGCATTAGCTCATAAAACATTTTCCATCAAAGTTTTCCTGAATGATTTTAGGAAATACTCTGGGCCACTGGTTGTAATATAGGAAACCCAAATCTTATTAGCAATTTATACAGAGACTCAAATTTTGGCTGGATATAGGGAGAACTCTCCCTCCCAAACTTACTAATCATTATTGCTGTCCAAAAATGTTAGAAAATTATGTATAGTGGATTTTCCATCCCTGGAGATTTTCAAGTAAACACATAATAAGCACTTATATATGTATAGGATATTCCCATTCCAGCAATGGCTTATACTAGATGGCTTCTTTGGTTTCTTATAACTGTAGAGTTCTCAGGTTCTAAAAAAAATTACAAGTTATATTTATGATGAAGCCAAGAATACCTGAGTTCAAATACTGCCTTGGACACACAGTGATATATAATCTTGGACTTAACTCGTAAGTGTTCTAGAAAATATTCTAAGTCTCTAAGTTGTAGACAAGATTCCAAGATGAATTGGTAGAAATAGTTTTCTCATTTTGGAAGTTCCCTATAAAAATGAAATCCAGTAACTGGATCACAGATCCAATTCCTATCCCTATTCTTTTAATTCTTATTAATTTCTATTTCAGAGCCTGATATCTTCTTATAACAAATTTACTTTCTCTCTTCTTCTTCCCTCTCTCCCTCTCTTCCTCCCTCCCTCCTTTCTTCCTTCCCTCTCTCTTTCTCTCCCTTCCTTCCTTCCTTCCTTCCTTCCTTCCTTCCTTCCTTCCTTCCTTCCTTCCTTCCTTCCTTCCTTCCTTCCTTCCTTCCTTCCTTCCTTCTTTCCTTCCTTCTCTACAATTGGAAATGTTTAGCTTGGAGAAGAGAAGGCTTAGAAAGATACGATAGTTTTCTTCAGGTTTACAAGTTTTCATATGAGAGAGTGGTTAGGCTTTTCTGTTTTATTGAGAGTAATAGGTAAAGTTAGAACCAAATTTGATTTGAATATAAGAAAAAAATTGCCAAGTAATTATAGATATTCAAAGTGGATTGTACTGTTTAGGGAAATAGTGGATTATTCCTTATTGAAGTTCTTTAAGTAAGAGAAAAATGATCACTTGTCAGGTATAGTATAAATATAGATTTATTTTCAGATATAAGATGAACCAAATAGCTAATAAAAAATTGTTTCTAACTCTGAAAGTTTGTCATTCTGTAATCATATGTAATATTGAAGAGGAAAGAAATTTGTGCTCATCTTATAGCAATTAGACAATTCTTTCTCTTTAGAACCACATAGCACCACAATAATAGGACAACTAAAATCAACAAATGCATTAAATGTGTCCTCTCAGTTCTCTTTCATTTATTTCATCATTTGCTCATTCATTTATTGATTCTTTTGTCAACTACTTTGTGAATGCATGTAGGGTCCTGCAATATCAGGTACTTATCATCATGTCCTTCAGTGACATTCTGGATATATGAAATAGTTGATACTACCTATATGCATACCTAGCTAGTCCTTCAATATAAACATATACCAGACAGGGTGATAAATTTATTTACAGAAAATATTTAAATAGAAAAATAGCAAAATTTCTGCCAAAGATTTTCCCTGTGAACAGTACTTCCTTATCTCAGGAAGGCAGCTTAGCTTTGTCAGTACATTTTACATCTCCACCTAAACAGCCTAACTTATATTAAGATTCCTTTGCAAAAAGGGAATTATGTGAATATAGACAGGGCAATGTGGATACATAAGTTTTGAGGTAATAGGAAACATCATGCTGTAGTGGATAGAATACTTAACAATGAGTTAGACCACCTGGGTTCTGATGCCAATTCTATTACTTTTTCACTTTGACCTTGGAAAAGTCACTTCTTTCTGAGTTTCATTTTTCTCATTAGTAAAATGAGGGCCTCAATAATAGAAAGAACTTTGAATTTTGTGCCAAAGGGCATTGGTTAGAATCCTACCTTTGTTATTTATTATTTAATCTCCCAGTTCAACTAATTTTGGATTTCTCTACCTTCCCACCAACTTCCTTGCTTACATTTGGATAATTGTCCTGAAGCCTGCTCTCCTGATTGGTGAATTTATGACTGAGATCTCCATTTCTTCCCAGTCATAGTGTTCATTTCACATCCAGTTCAGCTTTCTCTCTCAACTGCTTTAACTCCTTACCAGCTGCCCCTGGAAAAATAAGTAATGACTCATACACTCATACTTTGGTGTTTCAAGTTTTATAAAATGCTTCCTTGGCATCAAACCTGCAAAATAGGTAGTACAAGTATTATTATGCCCACTTTATTTTTTTGTTTTTATTTTTTATTAAAGCTTTTTATTTTTAAAACATATGTATAGATAATTTTTCAATGTTGACCCTTGCATATCCTTGTGTTCCAAATTGTCTCATTCTTTCCCCCACTCACGCCCCTAGATGGCAAGAAATTCAATATATGTTATACATGTTAAAATATATGTTAAATATATGCAAACATATTTATACAATTATCTTGCTGCACAAGAAAAATTAGATCAAAAAGGAAAGAAAATGAGTAAGAAAACAAAATGCAAATGAACAATTACAAAAAGAGTAAGAATATTATGTGTTAATGCCCTATTAGAGACAATCCTACCCAGTAGGGTAAAGAGCCTTTCAGACTAATAGCTCTCCCTGAAACCTGACTCCTCCCATAATTACACAGGAAAGCAACCTTAGTGGAGCCAGAGAGTCCTGTAATCATCATTACCACCACCACCTTTGGCACTACAACTGTACCAACAATAATGCCAAAACCTGAAGGACCACCACTCTAAGGAAGGGAAGCCATTTCAGACAAAGCTATATAGCAAATCTGAATCCAAAGAGTAAGTTATGAACTGGATGGGTAACCATTTATACAGCTGCTGTATTCTTACCTTTTCAGCAGGCATGACTACTGAGAAACTGAGAAGAAAATTTTCATTATCAAATTCCTTGGCATTGTCAAGTGGTTCAATTTCAGAAACAGATATGGTTTTATCAATCAAAATGACATTAAAGAAGATGTGTTTTTACCTTGGCCTTATCTCCCCTTTATAATCTAATTAAACCAAATTACTTGCCATCTGGAAGACTGGGCTTTCTGTCTTTTTTCATCTAAATCTTTCTGTATATATTAAATCTCTTTAGAATGTGAGCTCTTTGAGAGCAGGGAGTCTCTCTCTTTTTAAATTTGTAATTGCAGTGTTTTGCACATTGTAACTGCTTTTTCATTCATTCATTCACTTATTTATTCATTCTCTTACTTTTCATGCAATGCTACGCTTGAGGGCTGCCTCAAGAATTTCTCAAAGTTTGAAAATTTGAAAAATCAGATTTCTAGTGATAGATTCCTGAGCAATATGTATGTTAAAGGAAGAAAGTTATTGCCCGCATGTCCTGTGCAGACAGAGAGCAAAGTCATGACATAATAGAATGAGGGATGTAGAGATAGGTGAGGTAAGGACATCAATAAGAGATGTAGAAAATCCCCTGTGAATGTGAATGAACTATCTATATTAAACCTCAAAAAGGCATTGTTTTCTTGGGGTGTCCAAATCATAGGAAGAATTGTGAGTCTGGGAGGAATGATATGCTCTTCTGGGGGAGTTAGGGGATTCACTAGAATATTGCCCCAGTGATAGCTCTGAGAATTTGGAGAATTATTGTAGGTATTTTCATATATTTTCCTTCTCTGTTATTCTTCCGAAAGTATTTTGCATGATGTACATTTTTCTATTGAATGAAATAATGTCTGCAATAGATTTGATATGTATTAGTTACCTTATTAAGAAGTTGAAAGTCCTTTAGGAATACCTAAATACCCTTTGGTTTATCAGTGACAATAAATTAAACAGACACATCATTGTTTTTGTCGATGGTGCTGACTGAATCCACCAACCATTAAACATTTATCAGTACATTTTATATGCCAAGCACTGCACTCGGTGCTGAGTTTGGTTGACAAAATATCTGCTCAAAGGAGCTTACATTCTAGTTGGGGAATAATATCTATATTTATTTATCTTTATATATACATATATTTTTCTATTTCCACATAGATATAGATCATAAATTTAGAGATAGATGTATTGATGTGGGTATGTATGTGTATATATGTGCATTACTTTAAAAATGTTAGTATTATATATTAGTGTTATGCTAATATATATACTGTTATACATATATCATAGTAATGCATATATTATGTATATTACTAAGTTGCAGGTATGTTACTATAAACATAGTAACATGAATAATTGACTAATTCTATTATATATTATAGTCACATGCATATGTATATATATGTATATATATATATACATATATATATATATATATACATCTATGTACACATACACATACACACACATTTCTCTATCTCTGTCTATCTCTGTCTCTTCTCTGTTTCTCTTTCTCTTTCTTTCTAACATTGGGAGAGAGAGCCTGAACATTTGGGAGGAATCAGGAAAAGCTTCATAGAGACGCATTTTATTTGAGACACATCTTAAAATAAATAAGGAACACTATGAGTCAGAAGTAAGGAAGGAAGGCACTCCAGGCATTTGGGGCAGCTGGTGCAAAGGCATAGAGATGGGAGTTATCATCTCATTTGTGAGGACAAAAGAGGTCAGAACATAAGGATGTTGAGAGCAAAGAATACTTGAAAATGAAAAGCAAGTTGAGAAAATGACCTCACAATATGATTTAGATTTGTTATAGTCTAAATTACTGGAAGGATGGTCTCTGGAGCAAGGACAATGAACTGTTATTGAATGTTAGGAAAAATGTATTTGCCTAGAGATTTGTAGATCTAATCAAAAGAACTTTAAACCTTTAAGCAGAATTTGAAGCAAAAAGCTGTCTACATATAACAATTCCTCCCAAACTAGCTTGTGTGTGTGTATATATATATATATATATATATTTATTAACTTTGTGTTTATGCTGTATATACACATTTGTATAATGTACACATATACACGTACATATATATACATGCTTATGTACACCCAGCATATATGGAAAGGTATATATAATTACATATATGTGTCTGTACATTATATGTGCATAAAATAAACATAAATTTTTATCTCTTCCATTAAAATACATATACCTTATGCAAAGTGTTTGCTTTATTTATTATACTTAAAAGAAAGAAAAATCGATCCATTCAGAAATGGAATGTTGTTCAATTATTTGTCTTAGTGATCTTGAGGGTGTTCTTATCAAAGATAATGAAATGTTTTTTTTTCCTTCTCCAACTCATTTTTCAGATGAGAAAAATTAGGCAAATAGGGTTAAGTGACTTGCTCAGGATAACAAAGTATTTCTTCAGATACCTATGTATCTGAAGCCAACTTTGAACTCGGGTCTTTCTTATTCCAGACAAGTCCCTCTATGCACTGTGCCACCTAATTACCCCACAAAAGTGGAATAGGCTTTCATTCAAAGCAATTATCATGTTCTCTCTCACAATTGTTTTCACATGGATTCTTAGGTTGGTTGGTATTGGGGTAAGGGTGTAACTGATTAATTATGTTATATTGTTATATTGCAGATTTATATGTCAGTAAAGGATTGAACTGGATAGCACTTGAATTCCCTACAATTTCTGATTTTTAACATGATCATATGATTCTCACAAACAAAAGCATCTTTATGACCTTTGAGTTTACCTCATGGTTTGTCTATATCTGTCATTAAAAACTTATACTTTCAGAGCACTTTATAACAACAGAGGATTTTCACAAGCATTAATACTTTGCTTAAAATATAGGATACTCTTTCCTCCCTAAATCTTCCTTTTATATTACCTGGGTTATTGCTTCTATTTAATCATACATTCTGATTGCCTTTTGTCAGGGTAATTCCTGTACAATGAGTAGAAAAAATAAGTCATAAATGGATGTACTGTGTGACTAGATTTTAACTCAGTGAGAAAGAATATTTTCTGAAGCTATTTACCATGGCTTAGAATAAAAAAAGTGCCATCTTTCAGAAATGATGGATGATAAGTAAAGGTGGAATATTGTGGGAAGAAGAAAACAACAATGAAGGCAAAGACAGCAGTATTAATAAAAATGAACAAAATGTCTTTTTTGAATTAGAGATTATAAAAGCACTTTCAGATTAAATATATTTCTTATTAATAACATAATTTTATATTCTTAACTAGTACATTCTCCTTTCATGGAGTTCTTAATTCAGGAGTATAGGCTGTATTCAGGATGTAATATATGGTTTATCCAATATAGTATTTCATTTGGACCTCAGTAGCACTACCAGATAGGCAGCACAAATCTTTAAATCTCCCCAGATTAGAGTTAAGGAAATTCAAACTGAGAGATGAAGTATTTTGCTTCAACTCTAAAAGCTCATAAGTGATGAAGCAAAAATGTAGGTTTTTCAGCTATGAAATATAATGAATGTGGATATTTTGTGGAATGAATGTGCGATATTTTGGAGTTATAGGACTTTGCATAATCTATTATTTTACATATTGCAAATGTAATTATTTCAATTATATTTACAGTATTGCATATTCTGTTATTTACTAACTACTCTTCAGCTATTCAAAGCCTTAGTTTCATCCTCAATGTTGGAGGGGAGGGGAGGAAGGAAGGAAATATGTAAGGTTCCTTTCATTTCTAAGCTTTTTTTGTTTTGTTTTTACAAAATCTTTTCTTTTCTTTATTTTTTAATTCGATAGATTTTTATGTTTCCAATTGTACATAAAGGTAGTTTTCAACATTCATTTTTGTTAGATTTTGAGTTCCAATTTTTTCTCCTTCTCTCTGTTACCTCCTCCTTCGCCAAGATAAAGCTGATAGAAGTTATACACAATCAGTTTTCTTAAAGCTTTTTATTTTCAAAACATATTTATAGATATGTTTTTATTCACCCTTGCAAAACCTTGTGTTCCAATTTTTTTTTCTCCCTTCTTTCTCTCCACCCTCTCCCCTAGAGGCAAGTAATTCAATATATGTTAAACATGTGCAATTCTTCTATACATATTTCCACAGTTATCATGCTGTACAAGAAAAATCAGATCAAAAGGGGGAAAAATAAGAAAGAAAACAAAAAGCAAGCAAGCAACAACCATTGTTGAAAACAGTCATGTCCATCAAAATTGATCATTGTATAATCTTCTTATTGCTGTGCACAATATCCTCTTGATTCTACTCATTTCACTTTGTATCAGTTCATGTGAGTTTCTCCAGGCCTTTCTGAAATCATCTTGCTGATTGCTTCTTATAGAACAATAATATTCCAGAATATTAATATACCAAAACTTATTCAGCCACTCTCCAACTGAAGGGCATCCACTCAGTTTCCAGTTCATTGCCACTACAAGAAGGCTGCTATAAACAGTTTTGCACATATGGATTCTTTTCCCTTTTTTATGATCTCTTTGGGCTAAAGGCCTAGTAGAGACACTGCTGAATCAAAAAGTATGAACAGTTTGATAGCCCTTTGGGCATAGTTCCATATTGCTCTCCAAAATAGTTCATTAGTTTACATCTCCACCAACAATATATTAGTAAATCATATTTCAATATTAGTCCTTTGTAAAAAAAAAAAACAGAACAAAAGGGAGAAACCACAAGAAAGAAAAAAGAAAACAAAGAAACAAAAAAAAGGTGAAAAATATGCTTCCATCCACATGGAGTTTCCATAGTTTTCTCTCTGCATGCAGATGGCGTTTTCTTTCCCAAGTGTATTGGAATTGTCTTGGATTACTGCATTGTTGAGAAGATCTAAGTCTATCATAGTTAATTGTCACATAATCTTGCTATTACTATGTACACTATTCTTCTGATTTTTCACCTCTAAGCTTATGATCTTACTCAAGCCCAGTTTACTTCTCAATATACTGTTCTACATGCATAGATATTTATATTCTGCTTTGTAGCATAATTGTTGACACACACACACATATACAAATACATACATTTATATAGTATACACGCATGCATCTATATGAACAAATATATATACATAGAAATAAATAGCCATATGTGTGTGTGTGTGTATGTGTGTGTGTGCGTGTGTGTGTGTGTGCGCACGTGTGTGTGTTTGTGTGTATGGGTATGGATCCTTCCATATAGATCATAGGCAGCTTTACAAAAAGATCCATGTGTTTTTTCCCCTTTTAAGGAAAGGCATAGAACCTTATTTAATAAATCTTTATTGAAGTGAATTAGATTAAAATTAACACAAATCATCTGGATGGCAATGTTTTTAAATAGGATAAAATACATAAACAAGAAAGAAGTTTTTGATGAACTGTTTTCTATCTTTACTTTGAAAATAGTAGTAAGTGAAGAGGGTTTTGCAGAAACACTGGCCATCAGCATTGGTTAGCAAACCTTGGAAAAGTTTCCAAGGGAATTAGTCACACCTTTTTCCTGGAATACTATTAAAATAGAGTATATACTCATTTATTTGGAGATTCAGCAAGGAGATCAAATCAGTCAATGCTTAAAAAAATAGACTATTAGGGGATCAAGTAGAAGCTTAAATACTTTGGTTACATAATGAGATTTTGGGACTCATTGGAAAGAATCCTGATATTGGGAAAGATTGAAGTCTAAAAGAAAGGGGATGCTAGAGGATAAGATGGATCGATAACATTGTAGAAGCAATGAATATAAACCTGAATAGACTTTGAGAGATAGTGTAAGATAGAAAGAACTGACATGCTTTGGTCTATAGGGTTACAAAGAGTCAGACATGACTAAATGACTTAACAACAATAACAATCCTACTGGAAACAGGAGAATGAATTACATGACTACAAGGGGGTGCTTGATAGTGTAGCTGAAAGACCACTGGGCTTGCAGTAAAAAATGTGTCTTTCAGTTCTAAAGGGCAAGATCTACTCATTCTATGACCTTGGTTTAAGCCCTGATTCTGCTAATTACTAATGATATGACTATAGACACATATATTGCTGTTCTTCTGTAGCTTATTGCCTCCAGTTTTTTGTTGTAGAGGTTAGAATTAGGCTATAGTGAGGATGTACACTCAGGGAGATAATTTGGTGAGTTCAGACATGGACTCTTTAAAAAAAAATATATATATGTATATATATATATCTTCTTATAATAAGTTTTTTATTTTTTAAAATACATGCAAAGATAATTTTCAACATGCCCCTTGCAAAATATAGTGTTCCAAATTTTTCTCCCTCCTTTCCCCACTCTCCTCCCCTAAACACGTGCAGTTTTTCTAAACACATTTCCAAATTTATCATGCTGCACAAGAAAAATCATATCAAAAGGGGAAAAATGAGAAAAAAAAATAAGCAAACACTACCACCACCAAAAAAAGGTGAAAATATGTTGTGATCCCCATTCAATCCTGACAGTTCTTTCTTTGGATACAGATGGCTCTCTTTATCACAAGTCTATTGGAATTGACCTGAATTAACTCATTGTTGAAAAGACAGGTGTGGATTATTGATAGAGTAGCCATATGGAAGAGAGGGGCTTTCTGGGAGCATTTAGGACAGTGTTACCTGTTTTTAAGGAGCCTCTCAGACTATACCAGATAACTGTGCTAGCTGCTTTCACCAGGAATTACAGAGAATATCTTGGAAAAGTATTTTTGATAAAGGGGTAGGATATGAAACAGATAGTAAGGGATTGGGAGGTCCTTTCAACAAACTACCTTGAATCACTATAAACAAAACAAAACACAAAAAGCCCCAAATCTTAAACCAATTTCTTATTAGCTCCCTATTGTCCCCAGTTCTACAATTTGACATTTGAGCACCATCATCTCTTCTTTCCACCAGTCTCAGAGAAAAAGGTGATTGCTCTCCTCATCAAATCTACAACCTTAATTATGACCCTTCTTAGTCCTTCTTCTCTCAACTGGGACCTTGCTACCTCTTTGGCCATCCATAGGATCCAGATTATATCTGGCTGGTAAGGGGAAGGAGAGGGTGCCTCTCACCTCCACATGGCATCACTCTATCTCAAAGATTCTTGTCAAGGCATTTCAAAAGATCTTGGGCTACTCCTTTCAGTAAGACAGGCTCTCTTTATCCTAACTTGGCACTGACAATTCAGAAGTAGACCTAGGAAGGCAGTAAACATCAGATCAAAGAGCACCTAAGGTAAAGCAGGCATCGAGGGCAAAGTAAGGATGTTGAGAGTAAGAAAAGCCAAGGGAAGTCCCAAATTCTCCTCTCTGTGCTGTTTTTATGAGGGAGAAGGATCAAAAAAGTCACTGACTTTGCGCTTGAGCATGATAAGAAACTGAAAATGACAACTGGCTGCTGTTGATGAGTTGTTTCAGTTGCATTTGACTCTTTGTGACTCTCTTTGGGATTTTTTTGGCACAGATACTCAAGTGATTTGTCATTTCCTTCTGCAGCCCATTTTACTAAGATGAACAGGTTAAGAATTATGCCCAGAATCACATAGCTGTAAGTGTCAGTCCAAATTTGAACTCAGGAAGTTGAGTTTTCTTGGCTCCAGGTCTGGGGTCTATCCATTAGCTTTCCTGGCAACCAAAGCTAGGTCTAATAAAATTTTTTATCCAATGTTGACCAAGGAATAGGATAGTGAGGCAGAATTTTTCTGTTCTCACCTGTTGCTAGCTGCTGGTGGTGGTGGTAGTGGTGTGGGTGGTTGTGATTTTAAACAGCCATCAGAGGATTCAGCATCTAGAGAGGGCTACTCAGGGGAGACCCTGGCCAAAGTGTCTTTTTTAAAAATTCATTGGGAAATCACTCAAAGAGGTCAACCTAGGTTGGGTCCTGTATAAATCTCCTGGATACCAACAGTCACTTCAGGCTCCCAGTGTTAGGGGGAAGTGAGATGTAACTTTGAAGCAGACATCATAGGGATGTCTAGAGATAGCATAGTGTCTGTATGGGAAAATGCCCACAATATCAATTCTGAATTTTTAGTTGAAAAGAAATCAGGGCTGTGCCTCTGGCCTAGGGCTTGTGACCTCCTCCATTATTCCACCTTTGCCAGAATTGAAAATTCTAGAAATGACACACATAAGGTGGGACAGGGGTGCTGCTGCTGACTGAAAGTCCTCCCGTCTATCTACTGACCTCATGGGTGGGAAGTAGGGGAAGCAGGGCTTTACTTAGGCCACGACACCTGTAAAGCTGGCAGAAACAAGTCAAGAAAGAGGGATGGGGAAGAAGGGCATCCCCTGGTGGGGTGTCTGGGAAGAGGCCTCTGGATTTGTGTCTCTTCCTTGGCCCTTCCCTCCCTTCTGCCACTGTCCTGTTGCCCACTTTTCTGTGCCTGCTCACAGAAGGGCACCCCCTAACACATCTTGAAAGATCTTTTATGATACTTAATCATATAAAATGCTGACTAACCTTTCTATCCTTGTGTCATCTGCAAATCTGATAAGCATGCCGTCAGTGTCTTTATTCCAATAACCAATAAAAATGCTGTACAAAACTGGGCCAACAGCGCCTAAGGACACTTCATTACATATTGGTGCCCACTTGGCACTGAGTCATCTCACAACTATTCTTTGAGTGTGGCCATTCAACCATTTCTGAATTTATCTAACTGCATTATCACAACCTAGTGGTGTCAAAATCAAATAGAAACCAAAGTTAAAGATACCTACAGGATGCATATTGACTTAGAAAACCACATATTAACATTAACTATATTTGATTGCATTTTATGTATTTTGTTAAAATTTTCCAATTAAATTTTAAACCAGTTCTGTTGCTACTTGGTACCTCTTATTTAGCCCATATCTCTACCTTTTCCACAAGTCTAGTCTGAGAAATTGCATTAAAAAACTTCATTAAAATCTATGTCCACATCATTTTCAACACTTGCAAATTTAGCAATCCTGTTAAAAAAGGGAATGATTTTAGTCTGATGTGACTTCTTTTTGATTTAGCCTTCCTGGATTTTTGCAATCCTACCTTTTATGGATACTCATTTGCCATCTCTTTAATTATTCCCTCAAAAATTTGTCTAGGAAACCTAGGCAAACCCATCTGATCCATAGTTTGCTCTCTATATTTTCTCTCCATTTCTTTTTGGAAAATTAGGAAATTTACCCTTCACATGTACAGCAGTATCTCTCCTGTTCTTCATGATATTTCAAATAACACTTATTTAGCAATCATTTCTGTCAATTTTTTAGGATCTGAAAATGCTTTCTAAGTTTGAACAGGTGACTTAGATTCACTAAGATATTTATGTACTTTCATAATTATCTTGGGTATCTACTTTCTTTTGACCATTCTGTCATTTATAATGCAATTATCATTCTCCTTGGGAAAGAAAATAGACATTACAGGATAGAAATGAATAATTTTGATTACATTAAATTTAAAAGGTTTTACACAAATCAAATGAGTACATCAAAGATCAGAAGGAAAACAGAAAACTGAAAATTTTTTATAAGCTTCTATGATAAAGATCTAGAGTCAAATTTATAAGAGTACAAGTAATTACCTAATTGATAAAAGGTCAAAGAATAAGAACAGACTGTTTTTAGATGAAAAAAAAAAATAAAAACTATGTAGAAATATTTTAAATCACTATCTATTAGAGAAATACAAATGAAAATAACTTGAAAATACCACCTCATACTTATTAGATTGGCTAATATGACAGAAAATAAAAATGACAAATGTTGGAAGATATGTGGAAAAATTGGGACACTATTGTACAGTTAGAGTTGTAAACTGATCCAACCATTCTGGGCAGCAATTTGGAACTATTCCTAAAAGACTATAAAACCATTTCTGTCCTTTGACCTAGCAATAACATTACTAGATCTGTATCCTAAAGAGATTTAAAAAGTGAAAAAATGAAAAATGAATTTTTTGTGTACAAAAATACTTGCAGCAACTCTTTTTGTGAAGGCAAAGAATTGCAAATGGAAAAAATTGTCCATCGACTGAAGAATGACTGAACAAGTTATGATATATGATTGTGATAAAGTACCATTATGCTATAAGAAAGCATGAAAAGGATATTTCAAGAAAACTTGGAAAGACTTACAACAGATGATGCAAAGTCAAGTGAGCAGAACCAAGAAAACATTATATAAAATAACAGCAATATTGTATGATGTTCAACTGTGAAAGATTCAGTTAATTCTCAACACCACAATGATCTAAGACAATTCCAAAGGATTCATGATGAAAAAATTTGATAGTGTTGAAATGGACAGACACGAGATAGACAACTCAGACCAGATTATTTAATTTAAAGCATCCTTTAATAGCTGGCCAGCCAGGGCTGACCTCCACTAGACAGGTTAGAAGAGATCAGCCCCGAACCTTTATCGAGGTACACTTTTAAGCGTGTTTACCGCATCCTGATACAGCCTTGCGGTTACAGATTTAGGAAAGCACTGACACAGTTTCTCGTTTACAATGGGGATATGTCTGGATGGAAGTGAGCACACAACGGAACTTGTCGACATGTTTTGCAATATTGTCTAGGGTCTCATGAACCGGGGGATGGGGCCCAGTCTGAACATAACACTTCCCTTAATTTAGTTTGAGCAATGTCTGCCTATAAGCTTGAGGCGCCTTGACTCAGGGATGTGAGGGCCAATTTTTTGTCCATTTCAGTGTAAATGCAGATCAATTGTGTGACTCTGGGCGTGTTACTTAACCTGTTTGTCTTAGTAAAATGAGCTGCAGACAGAAATGGCAAACCACTTGAGTATCTGTGCCAAGAAAACCCCAAATAGAATTGCAAAGAGAAGAGAAAAACTCATTAACAACAGTCTTGGTTGTTACTGTAGAATTCGGGACAACAGGGAGCTAATGAAGAAATTGGTTTAAGGTTTGTTTGTTTGTTTGTTTGTTTTTTGGTTTTGTTTTGCTTTTAGTGATTCAAGGTAGTCTGTTGAGAGGACCTCCCAATCCTTTACTATGTTTCCTATCCTACCCTTTATCAAAAATACTTCCTAAAAGCTACCAACATTTTCTTTTTACTTTTTTAAGGTGTCTAGTCTTTTACCCTCTAATTAGCAAACAGTTAACTGGCACATTATACTTGACTATTGTGAGCTTTATTTTCCCAATCTTTAAAATGAGGGGAGGGAGTTGGACTAGTTGCATTCAGAGATCCTTTCCAGATCTAAATTTCCATATAATGACTTTGCCCTCTAGGTCCAAAAAGAACACATCTAATACCATTTCTGCATGATAACACTTCAAATAATAAAAGATTGCTATCATCTTCCTCTTAAATCTTCTCCTCTCCTCTCTGAAATCCTTAATTCCTTTAATTTATAATTTAAATTTACATTGCTTGATGTCCAGTTCTCTTGCCAACTGGTTGCCCTTCTCTATGTTGTAAACTATATAAATCTTTTTCATTGTTCTGCCTAAAATGTGGCAACACAGAACTGAAGCATTACTGAGCAGTGGAGAACAGTAGAGCAGAGTTATTTCATTTCTAATTCTGGGACCCATGCTTCTCTTAATGTAACCTGAGTATGTTATCATTTAAGATTGCCCTATCATCTTTTTTTCTTCTTTTGCCTATCTCATTGGAGTGAACGATCATATGGCCTCTCCATAAATATAATGGCAGTTTTCCCTAAGCACATCCCCATGGAAACCAAAACAAAAGAACAGAAAACAAAAGTCTGAGTAGTTCACATTCCTTTGGGTCCATTGAGAAAGTTGAAATTTCTCAGTTTTTCTTTGAATCTATTCCTTTCCATACTGTCTTTTTTAGGCTCTAGGCCTGGAGGCCAGAACTAGTTTTATGGATGTCTGAAAGTTACACTTTTCTGTGAGTTTAGGATCCTGCAGTCAACAAAATCAGTGGATTACAGATGGCTCAGCCTGGTACTGGGCCTCTTTTGATCTAGGGTGAGGGGAAGATAGGCAAAGTGAATTGACACTCTCTTTTCAGTTAATTAAGTTTTTCTAGAGGAGGTGACAGTATGTATTGCAGTAGTGACTGCCTCATAGTTAGAGATCAGATACAAAGTTGTGTTGGATCCCTGTGTCTCCACTGTATGGTAACAGAATTTTCAGCTATCTTAGAGTCTATCAGACATCATCAACAACTCCATTCAGGATTGATGAAGTTGTTGGAATCTTTACAAAGTGTCTTAAGCCATTACAGTTGATAGAGACAACAATTATCTAATTTAGCATGGTTCAATATAATTGATCTTGATCTTAGAAGGAGATATTTTGGGCCAGAACTTGAAACAAGGTACTAAGTACAACTGATAGAAATGATGCTTGTGTTCACACTTTTAGAGAGCTCATAGAAGCAAGAAATATTTAAGTATTCATTGGAGTTCACATGTTTGGGAGATTTCAGGGTTTAGAAAAAGATATCGGAATTCACACCTCCCTTGAAGTTCTTAGGGCCAGAGAGCACTCTGGGAGATAACCCAGAATCCCTCTCTCTCAGAGGAGGAGTTAACCTTTGGGAGAGCATATATATACAGGAAGCTCTTAGAGCTTGAAAGAATTTCTCTGGAACATTGACTGGGGTCGGAGAGGAGCACTCTGGGAGGAAGCCCACAAGCCCTCTCTCAGAGGCAAGAGAGATTCATTGCATCTTCCAACTTGGTGCTGGCTGGACATTGAAGAAAGCAGAGGCAGAAGCCAAGGACAAAGCTGCAAGAGCTCTTGGAACCAAGCAGAAAGACAGCCCTGAGCTAACCGAGCTATATTGAAGGACACAATAAAAGATCTGAACTTTTATCAGCTGGCTGCAATTTTGGAGTAATTATTTACTTGTAACTGAAACTAAGGCTGCCTCCAGAAAACCTCCCCGAGAAAACCTCTCTCCCAGAAAGGACATTTCTTATTTTAAAGAAGAGAAAAATACCAACATGAAGTGAGTCATTTTTTTTTTTAAAGAGGGATCTTCTGTTTTGAATCTTTCATAGAGTTTATATAAACTTTTCATTTAAAAAAAATTAACTGTGACAGCCAGATGATGCACTGGAGAGCACAGACCCTGGAGTCTTTAGAACCTGAATTCAAATCCAATCTCAAACGCTCAATACTTTGTATGATTCCGGACAAGTCACTTAACCCCAAATGTGTCACAAAATAAATAAAAATTATATTAGCTGAACCAAACACATATATTTTGCTTTGTGAATGTGTCTGTCTAACCATCTATCAATATATATATATATATATATATATTTTTTTTTAATATTATCACTCATAAGAGTAGCAACAAAAGGTAAGGCCAGTGCTATTCCTATAGATGAGGAGACAGAGCTCTATCACAAATGTGTTAGAGCCTGCTCTAACGGCCTTCCAGATAGAATTGTTAAATTTTCAATGACAGCATTTATATTTTAGAAATAAGCATCCTCTGCAAAATAGGGATTGATTTATTGATAGATTTAAGAAAGTTTAACAGATTAAACTTAAAAGTACATGTGCATACTTTTTTTTTTTTTTTTTTAACCTGGAGACCTAACTCTGTTAAACATTTACCAATCATATACCCTTGTATTTCTCTATAAACACTGATTGAATTCATAAGGAATGCAGTAGAAAGCTCAGGTAATAAAAATGTCACCAGACTAGTGACTGAAGGTTAAAAGTTAATAATAAGAAAAAAATTCAATGATAACAATAATAATTCATGTTTTATAGCACTTTGAGGTTTGCAAAGTATTTTGCATCCACGATCACATTGGAAACTCCAAGTGCCTATGGGCTCAGTTAAATATAAAGTCGCCAACTTAATAAATATCAGTCCAGGTGGTTTTATGAATTCATATTCAGAACTTTTACCAGGATTACTGGCATATGCCTCACTGAAAGCAATGTTAATACTATCACAAAGTACTGCAAATAGTATTAGAATAGGCCTCAAAACATCTGAGTTTGAATCCTGCTTTTATGTCTTTTTTAAGTAACTATTTAACTTGGTCCAAATTACTTGTTGTCTCTAGGGTCCATTTTTCTAATTGTTAAATTAGGGGTTTATTCTAGAATAGTTTCTTTCTTTTTTGTGTGTGCACCAGGAAATTGGGGTTAAATTACTTATCCAGGATCACATAGCTAGGGAAGTGTTTAATAGTAAGAGGTCGCATTTGAACTCAGGTCCTCCTACTTTCAGGATCCGATGCTCTATCCACTGCATCAACTAGCTGCCCATAGAATCTTTTCTAAGGCCCCTCCAAGATGTAAGATTCATTTAGTCCAGGAATAGAGACAGAATTTTAAAATTTCAGTTGTATATAGAACTCCTGCATGCAAAAACCTCCTCCACCAAGGCAGATTGGCAACTTCTCTGCAGTTTATAGACTTATGGAGTTTCCTAAGGAATTGAGAGGTTAAGCAACATGATAGATAGAGGTAGGGTTTGAACTTAGGTGTTCCTGACTTTTAAGGTAACTCTATCTGCTAAAATACCACATTGACTCTCTCTCGAGTACATGTTTTCTTTTTATTTTGGCATATCTCTTTGTTTACATTACTCTGAGAATTTTAGGATATTAATTGCCTTCATGAAATCTCACCTTAATATAAATGAAAGAAATTTTAGAGGTCATTTAGGATAGCATGCCTAAGATCAGAGAGTGCTCCTACAATGTCCTTGACATATATAACTGGGCATTTCATAACCAAAAATGGTCATTCATTTTTGGAAGTCTTTTAGAGACGGGGAATTCTCTAACACATGGGACAGTCCATGCTTTCCTTTTCTATACCAAGCTTAAAACTAATAGAATCATTATTGTACTATGATTTAACATTGTGGGGAGAGAGAGAGAGAGAGAGAGAGAGAGAGAGAGAGAGAGAGAGAGAAAGAGAGAGACAGAGAGACATAAAGAGACAGAGACAGAGACAGACAGAAACACACACATATACACATACACACACCACACACACACACATACATACAAAGAGAGAGAGACAGAGACAGAGAGAGACAGACAGACAGACAGACAAATGTAAAGTTGGAAAGGACTTCAAAGGCAAGGTATTCTCATTTTGTGGCTGAGGAAACAGGCATAGAAAAATAAAATGATTCTCCTGAGGTTACAGAGGTTTAAGTAGTAGGGTTGTACTTAAAATCTTCTTATCCTGAACATTTTCCACTACAATAGGCTATGCATTTCACCAGATTTTCATCCTTTGACCCAAATTCTAACTTCTGGATCCAAGTACATAAAAGACAATCTCAAGATCATTTAAGATGTTATTTGGAAGTTTTTCTTTCCTGATTCCCATAGATGCTAATGTCTTCTTCCTCACATCAAATGATCAAGCATGTATTAAGTACCTGTTATGTTCTAGGCACTATACTAAATTCTAAATTTCTCCAATTTATATTGTATTTTCATATCTTTGTCAATGTTGTATCACCCTTCCTCTTATGGAAAACAAACATCTTGAAGGCATGTGACTATTTTTGTTTTGGGGTGTTTTTTTATCCCCAGAATATAATTAATTTGATTCTTCTAGCTGCGTTTCCATACCAACCATACAATCACCATTCATTCTTTTAAGAATTTAAAGGACTTTTATGTAGGAAAGGGAATACATTTGTTCTGCTTAGCCCTAGAGGAAAGAACTAGGAATGAAGGGTAGCAAATATATAAGGAAATTTTAGTTTTATAAGGGAAAAATCTTTTCTAATAGTCTGAACTGTGTCAAAGTGGGAGGAGATGCCATAGAAATCATTGAGAATTAATTCTCACTTGGGATCTTCAAACAAAAGCTCTATGGCAATTTGTCATGTATAGATTGGAATAGAAGAGTCTCTGATGTTCCAGTTGGCTTTAAGATTCTGTAGACTTATGCCATTATATTTTCTTGAATGGATCTGAAGCCTGCACTGCTAACTTTTAGTTCTAGTGCCATTGCGATTGACAGACTAGTACTGGATAGTCCCAATGACAAACCTCTGCATTCTTCAACCCAATCTTCCAAATCAGTAGCTAACCCTTTTCTAGAAAAAAACAAAAACAAAAACAAAAAACAAAGGCCTGAGTTTAATAGTCAGGTGGCAGATGAGCTGATGTGTCATTAGTTGATGGGTTCAAGTCTGCAAAATTTATTGAGCTGTGGTAGGCTGAAACTTATGATAAGGAAATGCGTTTATTGAAGAAACCATTCCTGGATATCTAAATGCTGACGGGAAAAGCCTCATTTGCAAAATTTAAATAATGCAGTTTCTCTACCTGCCATTCATAGATAGTTCTTAACCACTGCATGCAGGCTCCAGGGATTGAGTACTATCTCTGTTTCTACATCAGTAGCTTTAATGTAATGAACATCTTCTGGTTTGGGGAGCAGCCAGATGTGCCTCAGGACAAGCCATTGCAGTAAATCTTGAACAAACGTCAATAGGGTGAATAAACTATATATTTACTTGCTCTCTGAATTTTCAGAGTGAGCTTATTTTTAGATGTACTCTATTTTTGTTTTTAGAAGAATCAAACTATTTTTGTTTCAAATTGTCAGTCATAATTCATATTATAACAAGCCAGTACTTAGAAAGATGGCATAGTCTAGTGGAAGGAGTAATGGGTTTGAATGTTGTAGTCACAGTTTTTAGTTCCAGTACCACTCAACAGTAGTATGATTTTGGATGTCACAGAAATTCTCTGAAACCTAGCTTCCTCTTTAGTAAAATAGATAGTACCATCCTTTCTGCCATCTATGTTCTCAACCTTTAAGTCATCCTTGACTCTTTACCCTGCCTCACCTTCCAATCAAATACCAAGTCTTGTCTATCTTACCCTCACAACATTGCTAGCATCTATCTTTTCTTCACTCATGCAACTTCTATCTCGGCCTTCATTGCCACTCATCAGGACTAATATAATAGCTTCCTAAATAAAATCTTACAAATAATCTCTCTTCTCTAGTTCATCTTCTACACAATAGTCAAACTGATATTCCTAAAATAATCACCTTCCATATCACTTTCCTTTCCTTTCACTCAAAAAATATTCAATGGTTCCCTGTTATTTCTGGGATAAAACACAGTCTTAAGACTTTAAAGCTTTCTACTATTATGCTGTCACCTAACTTTCTAGGTTTTTATCAAATTACTTCAGTTTATATACTTCATTACAGACAAATTCATCTGTTGATTTCTTAAATGTCTGGGATTCCATCTCACCTTTTTCTGCTTTTGAAAAAATAGTTATTTTTGTCTGGAATATAATCCCTCTTATCTCTTGCTTATAGAATCTCTGGCTTCTTTCAAATGTTATAGCTCCTACCAGAAGCCTTTCCTCCTAACCACTCCTGTTTACTGTCAATTGTTAGCCTTCTCTCTTCAAATTTCTTTGTATTTCTTTCTTCTTTTTCCTTTCTCCTCCCTCCCTCCCTCCCTTTCTTCCTTCTTCCCTCACTCCCTCCCTTCCTCTCTCCCTTCCTCCTTTCCTCCCTCCCTCCTCCCTTCTCTCCTTTCCCTCCTTCCCTCCTTCCTTCCTTCCTTCCTTTCCCACTCTTTTATTTTTTCCTTCTCTCTCTCCCCTCTCCTCTTTTTGTATTTCAGAGTTTCTCACAGTGTCTTATACCTACTAGATATATAATAAAAATTCGTTGAATGGGATTGAACTGAATTTGATTATTTGCCCTACTCAGGAGCCAATTAAAAAGATCAAATAAGCTACAACTTAAAGAACCATATCAATAAATACTCTTTCCATTATACAACCTTCAATAATTAGGATCTATATTTAATGGAGAGAGTGTTCACACTGGGATTTCCTTACACTGACACAGATGATAGATCCTTCAGTATTTGTTAACTAGACCTAGCTACTTCCCCACTTTAAGTACTAGTTGTTTCATTTATAAAAGGAAAGCAGGAAGGGGAGAGATTAGATGACCTCTAATGTCTGTTTAGGTCCGATATGGCCTTCTAACGAGTTTAATATTTAGTTTTTCCATATGCTGCCACTCTGCTTTATGTTCCTCCTCATATTCAGCCAGTAATTCCAATATTCTGCTTCCCATATAAGCTTGGACAGCTTGCTGACAACTGTTTTGCTTTGGATTTTCCAAGGATTTGAGGTGAATATCCTATTGATTACTTTAATGCCATTATTTAAAAGAACTCCAAGGGAAAGGCACCAGAGAAATAGTTTGTTGTCTCAATCCAAGCCTAGGTTTGAGCAGGATTTGGTTACCTAGAAACTGTCTCATCTAAAGAGGCATTTAAGACCTGGCAGGTGCAAAAAGTTTGTTTGGGATTATTGGGTCTGGAGCTATTTATAAACAATACAAGTGATGTTTGAGAAATACACAGAAATTGAGTAATGCTGAATGGGGAGGAGGAGAGGAGTTAGTGTAGTTTTTACCTTCTCTTTCCTGAAATCCATTGATCAGGACTAACTTGGAAGCTGCCCCACAGACAAGCATAAAATCTGACTGCAGCTATGTTAGATTTTTTGTTGTTGTTGCTGTGAATCCTCTTGTTTCAAATTGAAACTGTTAGCCAAGAACCAGGTGTAATAATAGAATGGGGTCTCCTATTTGGCTGTATCCCTCCCAGCCTGAGGTGCTACTATCATTTTCCCTGGGTCAGTAACATTCTGAAAAATCTTGGATAATAGAAGACAAAGGGCCATGCTAGTCTTCCCTCCTCTTCCTCCCTCCAAAACATTAATACATCTGGGTCATCTGTAATCAAACTAGATAGGTTGTTCTTTCTTTAAGTAGGCAAGTTGCCTGTGAATACTGAGAAGTCAATTTTGCACCTCTTGTCCCTCTGTAAAGTGACAAAGGGAGGGGATAATGCTATGGATGACTTGTCTTTGCATTTCTCCTCCCTGAAATTTACATAAACCAAGTGAAAATATATTATTCAATTATTATCTTTCCTTCATTCCCTTCAAAATTAAAGGTGAAATAGGAGATGACCTCCAACTAATGGCTTCTGAGTAAAACTTGCAAATGTCAGCTTTCTAAGCACCAGAAAAACTCCAACAACATTGGTAGGGAAGTTAGCCACAAAATCACTACTAATAAGTATGAACCTAATGCCCAAACAAGAAAGCGTATGGTCTGGGAAATAAGAACCCTGTGTCTAATAAGGCTGATGTCTTTGAATAAACTGTTTAGTTTCCTTGAGCCTTAATATCTTCAGATATAAAATGGGGAATGATAATATGCTTGTATTAACTACCTCACAGGATAAGGTGAGATTGTACGTTAGAACTATAAAATGCTTTATAATTGCCAGCTTTTATTATCATTATTGGCATTTTACATCAAAAACCCAAAGAGGAACTCCACCAAAGATTGAAGTAAAGCAGTAGGTCAAACTATATTGCAGCACTGGAGCCCCAATGGGAAGAGCTTTTGGACTAAAAGGAGAGTAGTAACAGAAAGGCCTTAAAGGGACTGTTCAGAATTTTAGGAGTGAGCCAGAGAAGTGAGTAACATGAGAGGTATTACATCCTTCATTTATATAGGGACTATAACCTGAAATACTCCTCAATTTGGAATAGAGTTTAGGCCTGTACTGGAACTGTAACAACTGGGAGTCATAATTATAATTGGTAAGCCTTGGGGTATACCTATGTCAAAAATGTGTAGTATTAATTTTGAATAGATATAAGAATCTAATCTCTTAAAAGAACTCATAAATATTTTCAATTGTCATGGATGTTTCCATCTTTTTCCTGATCCTCTTCTAAATTAATCCTTCTTTAACTATCAGAATTCAGGATAAAAGTCACACTATTTCTAATTCATTTTTTTCCTCCTGTTTTCTTTTATTTCTATTATTATTATTATTATTACTATTATTTTGCTTTTTGCTGAGGCAATTAGGGTTAAGTGATTTGCTCAAGGTCACACAGCTAGGACATGTTAAGTGTCTGAGGCCAGATTTAAACTCAAGTCCTCCTGATTTCAGAGCTGATACTCTAGCCACTGCACCACCTAGCTGGGTCTTTTTATTTCCATTACTGACAGTATTGTTTTCTATTGTTTTGGGTAGTCTTTCCTGAGAACTTAACTTCCATGTATATTTTGCACATAAAAATGGATTTTATAAAACATAACTCTAAATGACTGACTTTCAAATGAACTTTAGACAGTCATATTTAAGTAGTGAGAGGTAGTTTAGTGCAGTAGAAAGCACTTTCAACTTGTAATGCACCTCAGACTTATAATTGAGAAATATACATTTGAATTCTGCATTGGCAACTTAATTCCTGTGAAAATTTAGGCAAGCTATCTAATCATTTCTAATTCATATGTTCTTCATTTAAAAATACTTATTTTATTCTGAACTTAAGAAATAAAATAAGCATTTTCATAATATTCTCCATTCTTTCAAAAAGGGTGATAAAACCTGCCTTACTTTCCTCAAGAGGTTAGTGTAAGGATGGCATTTTGTAAATCTTCCTGAAATGCTGCTTATAATTTTTAATAGTAATTTATTTTTCCAATTATATATAAAGACAATTTTTAACATTAATTTTAAGGCAATGAGGGTTAAGTGATTTGCCCAGGGTACACAAGTTAGTAAGTATCAAGTGTCTGAGAATGAATTTGAACTCAGATTCTTGGGATTCTAAGGCCAGTACTCTACCCACTATGCCATTTTGTTGTCCCTTAACATTCATTTTTCTTTTTACAAAATTTTGAGTTCTATTCCCCCCTTTCTGCCTTCACTTCTTTCTAATCAGCAATTTGGTAGAGGTTATATATGTGCAATAATATAAAGCATATTTCTAAATTAGTCATGTTGTGAAAGAAGAAACAGACATTCAGGAAAACACACAGACACACACATACAGAGTAAAAATAATGACTCCATCTGCTTTTAGAGTCATTCAGTTCTTTCTTTGGATGTGGATAACATTTTCCATCATGAGTATAATGTTGAGAGGAGATAAGTTATTCAAAGTTGATCATCACACTATATTGTTATTACTGTTTACAATGTTTTTCTGGTTCTTCTCATTTCACTTTGCATCAGTTAATAAACCTTTGCAAATAAAATGCCTGCTCATTATTTTTTATAGAACAATAGCATTTCATACATTCATATAACACAGTTTTTCAGCCATTCCCCAATTGCTGGGCATCTCCTCAATTTCCATTTTTTTAGCACCACAAAAAACTGCTATGAATATTTTTTCCTACAAATGTGTTCTTCTCTCTCTCTCTCTCTCTCTCTCTCTCTCTCTCTCTTTTAAAATTTTTTTAAGATATAGATCTGCCCATGGTATGACTGAATCAAAGAGTAGGGACAGTTTGATTGTCCTTTGGTCATAGTTCCAAATTGCTCTCCAGAATGTTTGAAACATCTTACAAGTCCATTACCAATGTGTTAGTGTCCAGATATTTCCTCATTTCCTCCATAATGCTATTTTTCTTTTCTGTCATATCAGCCAATCTGATTGGTGTAAGATAATACCTAAAATTTTTCAAATTTGCATTTCTATAATGAAAAGTGATTTCTTCATTTGAGTATAGATGTTGATTATGGTTTGAAGGTCAAATATATCTGTTTTTCTTTGCTCATGACATTGGCTTGCTTGTTGAATAAATAAGAAAAATTTCTTTATCCTTCTACATGCTTGTTCTAAATTATGGTGTAGACAATGCAAGATATTTATTTACTTTCCTTTGTACAAAAGCCAGCACAATGTTCTGCATAACTGGACACTGAAGGAATTATAGATGATTGTGCTGTTTTTTGTGGTGATGATTTGTGGTGATACTAATATGGATTCTGATGAGGATATGATGAAGATAATGATTAAAGCAATGGTGCTGAAAACTGACTATCAGACTTCATTTTCAAACTATATAGAGAATTGATTCAAATTTATAAGAATACAAGCCATTCCCCATTGATAAATGGTCCAAGGATATGAATAGACAATTTTCAGATGAAGAAATTAAAGCCATTTCTAGTCACATGGAAAGTGCTCTAATTCACTATTGACTAAAGAAATACAAATTAAGATATCTCTGAATTGCCACTTCAAACCTATTATATTGGCTAAGATGATAGAAAAGATAATGATACATATTGGAGAAGATATAGGATAACTAGGACACAAATGCATTGTTGGTGGAGTTTTGAAGTGATCCAATCATTCTGGAGGGTAAATTGGAACTATGCCTAAAAGGCTATATAAAACTGTACATACCCTTTGATACAACAGTGTCTCTACTGGGTTTGTATCCCAAAGAGATGATAAAGGAGGGAAAAAGAGCCACATGTTCAAAAATGTTTGTAGCAGTCTTTTTTGTAGTAGAAAGGAACTGGAAATTAAATGGATGCTTATCACATGGGAAACTGCTGAATAAGTTATGGTATATGAATGTAATGGAGTATTATTTTTCTAAAATAAATGACAAGACTTTTCAGAAAAGTCTCCAAAGACTTAAATGTAATTATGGTATGTGAAGAAAGCAAAACTAAGAGAGCATTATACACAACAACAAGATTATGTGATGATCAACTATGATAGACTTGGCTCTTTAAAAAATAGTGATTCCAGGCAATTCCAATAGATTTGTAATGAAAAGAGACATCCATGTCCAGAGAGGAAAATATGGAGACTGAATGTGAATCAAAGCATATTATTTTCATTTTTTCATTTTGTTGTTTGCTTGCTTTTTTCTTTTTTGTGTTTTTCCCTTTTTGATATGATTTTTCTTGTTCAGCATGACAAATATGGAAATAATTTTAGAAAAATTGCACGTGTTTAACCTTTATCAGATTGCTTGCTGTGGGGAGGGTTGTGAAGAAAGGGAGAAAAACAAGATTTTACAAAAGTGAATGTTGAAAACTATCTTTGCATATATTTGGAAAAATAAAATACTATTTAAAAAAAGTAAAATGAAAAGAAAACTGATTATTCTTTTTTAAAGTACAATCTAATTTAATAATTCATTTGCTATCC
The DNA here is from genome assembly GCF_902635505.1 of Sarcophilus harrisii. NCBI lineage: Eukaryota > Metazoa > Chordata > Mammalia > Dasyuromorphia > Dasyuridae > Sarcophilus > Sarcophilus harrisii. Next base: position 614,219,799 of record NC_045426.1, on the reverse strand, counting down.
TTATATTAAATTTGTATAACATACAAATACAAAATCCAAATTCTAAATAATAGGAATTCAAAGTCATTTTTCTCTTGATTATATCTATTACTCTTTCCCCTACCTCTCATTAAAGGCACAAAAATGTTATTTCTAATTTCAAATAAACCAAAAAACTGTGATTTGTAATTAAGATGCAATTCAGAAAACATGATTTTTGTGTGTCTGGTCAAATCATTTAACATTTCAATGTCTCAAGCAAATCTTTAGTACTCTATATTTAAGAACAATTACTGATCTGCATTGCAGAGGGCATCTCTTCTCTGGGAGTTCACTATCCCAAAGAAATTATAAATCTAGTCTCTTGGATTTTTAATCTTTTATGTTAAATGAGTCGGTGTGGTTTGACTATTTCTCACTTCTACCAATTAATTGCTCTAGTCCAGGCTTTAGTATTCACTACTTCATTCTCCATGATCTGAAGTGATAGGCAGTAGAGACAGAACCCATGGAGCTTTGGTGGGTGGGTTGAGAACAACTGAGAAAAGGTTATTGAGAAATGTGTCTCAAAATAATTAGCTTCAAATATCTAGGGATTAACCAATAGTGCTATTGGCTGCTGCAAATAGCATTTTCATCACAGAAGAACATCCACCTCCTCAATGTTTACTTTCTCTTAGAAATATCTTTTTGGTTACTCTTGGGAAAAAACTCCCAATAAAACAAAACTAGTGTTTTTGATTGAAGTGTTTGCAAATATGAGTCTTAATAATTTAACTACTTTATTTTACAGAATTGATTAAGAGACCAAAAATGAGCAAGTCCCTTCACAAATGCAGGTTTCACTGTGAAATGCAAATACCTTAGTGAAGGCTTCATTGTCAGGAAGGATTTAATATTTTTAAACCTAAAAAAAACCCGAAAAATTCAGAGAAACACGGAAATAATACTATGAATTAACCATATTGAATTAAACAGACTTTAGACCTCTGATCAATAGAATGACCATTTGATTCCAGAACACTGACATTGAAGCAAAACTCCTCTTTTTCAGCAGAAAAAGAGAGATGGCATACTACAATTATGGAATTAAGTAAACATTGTCAGAGATGGTCAATATGCAAATTTGTTTTGATTATTATTGAGAGATTTACCATCCTCATAATTCACTGAGATTCCAAAATATGGAGTTTGACTTATTCTCTCCCTTCCTCCTTGTCCCATATTTAAGCGATTACCAGTTCCTGTTGATTCCATCCCGGGAATATCTTTTTTATATACTTTCTTCTGACACTGCCATTACCTTGGTGCAAGGACTCAAAACCTCATACCTAGACCATTATAATTCTGATTAATCTCTCTTCCTCAGATCTTACCCCATTCTAATCCATTCTATAGTCAGCTACCATAATAATAAAGTTTAAGGTGACCATATTACTTCTTCTATTCAACTATCTCCAACATATCTCCCTTACCTAGAAGATCAAATATATAATCTTTAGTTTGTTTTTTAAACCTCTTCATAACCTGATCCATTCCTACCTTTTAGTCTTTTTATATCTGACTCACATATACTCTGATCCAGTGACACCAGACTCCTGGCTGTTCCTTAAACAAAGACTCAATTTTCTGACTCTGTGCATTTTATCTGACTGCTCTTCATGCCTGGAGTGTTCTCCTTTCTCATCTCTGCCTTCTGACTTTCCTGACTTCCTTCAAGCATTAGCTAAAATCCCACCTTCTCCAAGAAGCCTCTATTAGCTCCTCTTTACAAGTTAAGATAACAATCACACACACAATTCTGTGATTATCTTTCTTGTATGGTATCTTCTTTGTACACAGTTATTGCATATTGTCTACACCATGATCTATTTGTAGACAGGGACTGTTTTTGCCTTTCTTTGCATCCCCAGTGCTCACCATAGTGCCTGGCACATAGTAGCTACTTAATAAATGCTTATTAACTTTACTTTATTTGTATCTTCTTATATGAAAAGAAAGAGAACATTATATTATCATGTCAGTGATAGATGTTTTATATTATTTGGAGACTAGGAGCTAGATATTAGGGACTAGAGGTTGCAACCCACTATTTTTACAAAACACATACCAAAAAACCCATTTCTAATAATCAGAGATGTAGTGCAGAAGTGAAAAGGGCGGCCTCAGAAGGAAGTAAGTTTTCTTTATGAACTATAGAAGGGCTTTCTGCTCAGAAATGAGTTGATGAGTCAGAAATGACTGGATGACATCTCATGTTTTTTCTTACTCTGTGATTCTATCATCCCATGAACATTGGGGATGCCACACAGCTCATTATGATAGTAGGGATAATCAAGTCTTTCCATTTATTTATGGATTTGTCGTGGATGGATAGCATGACTCAAATTTCTTTGCTTCCTGGCATCTCTGCTAAGAATTCAAAATACACTGGCATTAATTTTCAAACCTCACAAAAGTAACTAATCATCAGTATCTAATATAAATCAGTAGTAAATCTGAGATTGAAACTCAAGATGTACAGTCTTTTCTATGCCTCTCTGGCTAAGAACAAAGAATCTCTGTCTGACAGAATGCAATGGGAATGTTTCATTTACATAAAGAATGCCATCTAAATAGCTTTTAAGCAGCTAAAATGAGCACAATGCAAGAGGGCAGCTGTGTAGTATAGCTCAAAGTCATCCCAAGAGACCATTTTCAGAAAAAAAAGATGAAATATACATTTAAAAGGACATACATGTTAGGTGCAATTGACAAGATACAAAAAGGTCCAGAATATTATTTAAATAGTTTATGCTTCTGACCTCTTACAAACCCACAATTGAAATCCTGGAGTGGTGGGGAGTCAGTTCCGAATTAAACAAAATCAGTTCTGAACATAATGAGAAAAATCTTTAAATTATTTCAAAATCAGTGACAGCAATACTGGTCTTTTGGGAAAGAAGGCAACTTTCTAATTTTTTTCAGGAAAATCTATTTATTTAGATCAAAACTTTTTAAACTGTGGGTTACAACCCCAGATGGAGTCACATAACTGAATGTGGAAGTCATGAAAAATTGGGCAACAGTAAAAGACATTAAATATTCTACCATAATTTTTTTATGTAAAAAAATTCTTTATGTAAAAGCACATCCATCTCATTAGTAGGCAAATTTGCTTTTATCGTTCATAATAATAATAATAAAATGTAATAAAATTGTATATATGTCAAAGAATTGTTTTAAGAAATTTCTTTTTGATTTATTATCCATAAATGTTTGATTTGTGTACTTATTTTATACACCTGGAATCATGTAAAAATGTCTCAGGCAAAAAAGTAGTAGCAAGTGAAAAAAGTTTAAAAAAACCTTGAGCTAGATCAGCTTGATGAAAATGTATACTTTGACTCCAGAATGAGAAAGAGAGAGAGAGAGAGAGAGAGAGAAAGTCTAGACAAGATGGAACTTCTATATGTTTAATGCCTAGATTTCTTAGTCCCTTCTATGATAGTTCCACAATACTTAGAATTGTCATGTCATGGTAAGTAATTTTTCTCATTCTCTTTCTTGGAGAAAATAGCATCCTATTAGTTAGGCACTAAGTGACCTATTATTATCCTTGATTATGCCAATCATTTTATAACATTGAAGTCAAATGAACCCTAGAAGTAATTGTAGGCCATTTATGAAATTATTATCATTCCTTTTATTATTATTTTTCAAAGAGTATTGTTGGGCAAACTTCTTTTTCTTGATAAGTCTTCAATTTTCTTTTCTTAAAAATGAGTGTTGGTGGTAGAATACAGTCAGAGAGGTCACTGGATTTATAGTCCAATGGATTGGAGTCCCAGTGTCATCATTTCATCATCCATCACTACTTGGGTGATCTGGACTTTTTTGGACCAACTTTTCTGCTAATTGTTTACTTATACAAATGACAAGGTCCTGAATGGTAGATGTAGAGGCAGAGAGAAAGTGAACCATTGATAAATTTATTCTCTGGGCCGGCAGGAAGAATTGTAATAGAGATCAGTTTAATTCCATAGTGCTATCCTCGATGGAAGTAATCCACTCAGAAATCAATTTATGTTAAGTTCCTAGGGCTAAATTTTCCCTATAAAACAGCTTATGGCCATTACTATCCTTTGGATCAGTCCACCAGGGCACTCTGCTTTGTGTGTCTTTCCCCTTACCCCTCCCCCATGTCACATGATTTCTTTCCTAAATCCTCTTTGCTTCTCAACCCCACTTCTCCCTACAGCTAACTAACTCTTTTAGGAAGCTAAGTCTTTTTCAGGATTTACCCTGCCAGCTAAGGACATGCCCCAACCTCATAGGATGTTCTCTTTCTACTGGCTAATTGTGTGAGTTCCACTAAAGAACTTGTCTTTTATATGATCTCTCATTCTATTTCATACTTACCATTCCTGGTGTCTATTGTATCTCTTCATTTTGTCTGCAGCCTCTTCTGCTAAATAAACTTACCTTTTGCCAAAGAGAATGGCCACCATGAATTCTTCACATGATTGAACCCCAACATTTGGGGCTAATCCTAAAGCACAACACCCAGTGTTACATAATTTGCTACATCAGTCACATCATAAATTAATTTCAGCTAACGTGTTAGTAAATGACAATGAGTCAATATGCCAATCCTCCCCAGGGGCTTTTAGTGCTACAACGTCCCTTCTCTGCAAGGGAGTTTGTTATATAAGTGAATGATTACTCTGCTGCAGGTAAGAGCAGCCCAAAGTACCCAGCATACAGTGCATAATAGGCAAGAAAAGCTCATACCAAGTATAAGCACATATACCTCAGAAATGGTTAATCATTACAAATCTGGCTTGATTTATTGTCTTGTTGATTGTCTAATCTGAAGAAATGTAAATAGTGAAGATGAACTTTAAAAATGTATGTGAATATATTTTCTTGCACTGCTCCTCCCCACCCTAGAACCTGATTGTTAAACATTTAGTAGCATCTTTATATTGTCCTGGTTCCTTTGACAACTGCTCAAAAGGCATAGACTCAAGGTTATGATTGCCCTTCTCAAAGCCTTCTCTCTGCTTTTTATCTAATTCAATGATAAAAATCATGAAAGAGCACAATATCAAATACTGATCCCCTGGAAACCTCTCACAGTGTTGCAATTGGACTATCAATAACTAATCTTTAAGTTTGGGTTTTCAACTCTCTTGGAATTCCATTTACTTCTATTATCACCTGGCCTATATCTATCTTCTCTACAAAAATAATATGAGATAATTTAAATATGAGATATGAAAATATGCTAAAAATCTATGCAAACCACATGAACAGTATTCTTCTCATTTACTACTTTAATGAGTCCACAAAAGAAAAGAAGAAAAGACAATACTGAAATTACTTGTTCTTGGTGAATACATGGTGTAGCTCTTTGTAATCCCTGCTTTCTTTGCAAGATGTTCAAAATCCATCTTTTTAAAAATTAATTCTATAATTATTGCAGTTTTTAAAAACCAAATCCCCTGACTTATGGTTTGTAGACTTTGTTCCCTTTCTCCCTTTAAAAAAATGAAAGGTCCCATCTGATGTGTATGTACACAATTCGTACATATGCTTATTTGTATATATGTATATTTGTATATACATACTCATATGCATATCTCAGAAATCACTACTTTTTCTGAAAGGGGGGAGAAATAGGGATAATAATAATAATATCTTTGCGGTTGATGAATAAGAAAACTGAAGCTTAGTTTCCTAATTGGGATAATATCTGTTCTGTTAATCTCTCATAAAATGGTCATCATATATATATAATGTAGTATATTTGTATACACAAATATGTATATGTATATATATCCATACATATATATCTGTTCAAGTATGTGCATGCAATTGTGTGTTTGTACATATGTATATGAATATATGGTATAATGATACTTTATATACTTTCAAAAATTATGAGTTATTGAAGAATAAAATTACCTTTAAAAGTATAAATTGACAAAGAAATGGCAGTTGCAATATTGGCAGTATTATACCCCTTCTGCAGATGAATAAATTGAGAACTCAAAGAGATTAAGTGAGTTGCCCAATATTACATATTTATTTAGTAATAGAGGTAGCCTAGAACTCCACCTATTGACTTGGTCTAGAATCTTTTCCACCATGCAATACAAATATTTTCTTTGGTAGGACTTGACTTATCCATTTGAGGTGATAATATCTATCTTCAGTAGACTGGAAACAATAATTCCAAAAGAAGATTTTTACATTACATTAAGTGGCATTATTCCCTTATGAACCCATAAATAAGGCTCAAGGCTCAAAGAATACAGAGAGGCCCTAGAACAGCTCATACACCATATGTGCATAGGAATATAACTATCTTGGTTCCCTTTTATGTCTAAATTAGGGTAATGTTGGAGGAGGGTAGTTGATCTCTCTCATGGGATCCTATTATTCCTGGGAAAGAGTCAGTCCTGGTAATAAATTAGGCACTTTCAGGCAATTATATAGAGGCCTGTTAGTGACTTACAGCAGTAAATGCATCATCTTCGTGAACTGGAAAAGTTAGTGTCCCTTTTGAAATACCTACCTTGCTACCTAGAAGTGACGTGGACACTAGAGAATATCTGGCTTGCTGGGTTGAATGGAAAGACACAAGTATCTCCCAGTGTGATGATTCTGTCTTCCCATAATTCATGTTCTCTTTTTTGTCATTCTCTAGGTAAAATCATTATCCTATAATTTCCAGTGGTAAATAATCATTGTAATGGAACTTGTATGGTTTCAGCATTCTCCCCTCCCCCATCCCAGAAACCAAGGCACTGGTTTTATGATGCCATTGTCACTGCCCCTGAGGCTTTAGACCTTTAGAAAGAGTAGTTTCCAGTACCTATGACTTCCCAAGGTTGCCAGATCAGCAAGTGCCTTTATTAAAAAAAAAACAAAAAAAACCAACCTGATTGCCCAACTCCAGGTCACCGACTTTTGAATGGCAGTATGAAATGTACATTAAAATCAGTGGAGGAAAGATGATTCTTTCCATGGAAATTCATAAATTAAATCATTCTAACACACCAGGGAAATTGTAATGTAATACACTCTCCCAGGGAAGAGAGACAAAGGATGAGCTTTTCTCTGTACTTCTGCTCTTAACTCAGCATGTCTTTATCCAGGTACCATGGTAATATGGCAGCCAGCAGCATAAAACATTGATAGAATATATTCAGTGTGCATCTAATTTTCAATTATAAGTAGGAGATTATAATAATAACATAATAATACCTAGAATTTATAGGGCACATTTCCTCCATAGGGCCTTAAAATATTGCACATAAGTTATTTAATTTGTTCTCATATGTTTTCTATTTTAAAATATTGCTGGAACAACTTGAAAATAAAAAGAATTCTTTAAAAAAACATTAAATTAAATTCATATAAGATTCCACTCTTACATTTCTATGCAGCTACTTATTTAGCACTTTTTAATCCTCACAATTCTTTCATTCAAAGTTAGAAATTTAAATTAGCTGAAATAAATTTATTATTATTATTAATAAAAGCTCATATTTATATGGGAGAAAGGGAATGAACATTTATTAAACTCTTATAATGTACCAGGTACCGTGTTAACCATTTTACAAATATTATCTTATTTGCTCCCCAATATAGAATTTTACAATTTTTTCTTTATAACACCTGGTAAGAAAAGCAAATATCCAATCTCCATTTTACATATAAGGAAAAGAGTTCAGAAGGCTTAATGGATTTATTCAAGGTCATGTGGCTGATCTGATGTGGTTGATATGATACTCCAATCTCATTCTTTAAACCCAGATTCTTTTCATTACATGACATTGATCAATGATGTAAATTTATTTAAGTACTGTAAGTAGTAAATAGTTGAATCCTTCATGGATAGATGTGGATGTGAGGAGGCTTTAGGCCTTTCTGATCTAAGTGATCATAAGGCCATGGGAAGATTTCACAATTAAGGACTGGAGGCCATGAAGGTTTAGCAGAGAGAAGAGCAGATTTTAGAGATTGAAACACTTCATAGAGTTTTTGGAGTTGCCTATGTCTTTTATCATTTTTATCAATTGGCCTACAGGAAGGAATCAGTAATGTTGAACAGAGCTGTAGGGTGCTCATTGCCAACTTCCTACATTAAAAATATTCTTTTCCTCCTCTACTCTCCTCCTTCAACACCTTCTTGCCATTGATAAAATATAATTTGAACCATGTCACTTCCATTCTGAAAAAGCTTCAATGGCTTTCTATTGACCTAATACAAAGCACAATTTTTTTTCTGTTTGTAATTCAAAGGCCTTCAAAATCTGAGTCCAGAATGTCTTTGCAGATTAGTTTCCCATTACTTTCCTCTTCCATACACAGAAGAGTTTGGCCATTTGAACTACTTGCTGTTTTCTATATACAGCATTCCATTTTTCCACATGTGTACTTTTACACAGGATAGCCTGTGTGTTCTGAAATTCTATGGTTTTTAGAAAGTCTCACTCACAAAAGTATCCATTTAAATGCCCCTTTAAAAGATCTTTCCACATTCATCCAGCCATTAGATTTCCCCAATGTTGTATGTATTTTTATACAACTCATTCTTTTTGTGTGTGAATATGCTGCATGCAAAGTAAATTGTATGTTTCTTGAGGGTAGGAACTTATTTGCTTTTGTCTTTATATACCTAGCAATTGGAGTATGACCTAGCCATAAGAAGAACTCATAATGCTGAATAATTGACTACATTGTCTCACTCTTTTCTTTCCCAATTTATGATTCATTCTTCCTCCTTTGGACTTAATATTTTACTTGGCTTGCACCTTAAACACCTCTGATTTAATCCCTTTCCTATTTTGTTCTTTGTTTTGGACCTGTGATTTTATTAGTGTAGAATGCTCCAGTGGGATAAATCTCTTCATCAATGCATAACAACTACAATTGTAACATTGAGTTACCCAGGGAATTGAAAAGTTAAGAAATCTATCTATCATCATCATATAGCTAATATGCCTCAGAGAAAGAACTTCAACACAATTGACTTCCTGACTTCAGGAATTATCACACTTATTAGGTAAGATTAAAATCTTACCTAATACCTATTTACCTAATCTTACCTAATTACCTATTATAGTTATTTGTGATTGTGTCATACATCTCACTTGATTATGAGGTCCATGAGGTCTATGAAAACTGTTTTATTCTAACTTTACATTATATCTTCAGTTCTTAACACAATATTTCATGTATAATAATGGTCTGAGAAATGTTCATTGAAGTAGATAGATAGTGCTCCAGTTTGACCTTCATTTTACAAATAGAAATTTGAATACTGCTTCATGAATGATGCATCTTGCCCCACTTTAAATTGGATGAAAATATGGCCATCCTTTAATTAGAACCAAAGGCTTATGATTTGACTTTGTTTTTTAGGAATAATTAAGTTTAATTGTCCTATCTTATTGAAGATTTCTGAGACTCAACCTGTAATTATTATGTTTGAAAAAGGAGTTTGACCAGCTGGTGACTATCCAAAAGAATAACTAAGATTATGAGTAGAATGGAAGCCATGCAATGAGATGAACCATCAGAGATGCTGGAGGGAAAGTTTCTTCTGAAAAACAGAGAGATTATGAAAGATATGATAATTAGATTAGATTACTTAAAGGCTGTTATGTTGTAAAAACATTAGACTTGTACCCAGAAGATAGAAGAAGTAATGGGAGGAAATTAAAGAGAAGCAGAACCTTTTCCTAATAATTAGAGACTTTGTAAAGTGGAATATGTTATTACTGAGGTGAGAGAGGGGTCTCTCTCACTGGAAATTTCCAAGCTGAGGTTGGATGGAAACTTTAATAGACAGGATTTACTTGGGAATATTTGACTAGATTAAATGACTATTGAAGTTCCTTAAAACTCTGAGATTCTATGAAAGAAAAAAGCATTTCTTTGCTTTCCTATTCCACATTTTTTTTTCATCAGTTTCCCCTATTTGGAATAGCAAATCACTTAAGAGTGTCTAGCAGCAGCCTGTCTCATTTTTTCTGTGAATAAGGTTTGGTTAAAGACTGAATGTGAAAGAGTTTATAATGAGGAACAATTAATAAATTCATGAGTTGTGCTTTCATTTAGAGATCTATTCTGAAAACTAATTGTTTTAAGAAAAGGATTCTGCTGTGATTAAGAGTGTTTTCAGAGTGTTTTCATTTCTTTAAATATATTTTAAATTCACAAATTTTACATTTCCTTGTAGGAGGAAAGGTTTATCAGATACGTTCACATCCTAATCTCTCTCTGATCAGGGTAGAAGATTTTATTTTTTAAATACATATATGCATATATGTATATGTTTAATTTTTTTCCTTTCCATCTACCTCTCCAAATAGAAAAGGAAAAGGGAAAACAAAATCCTTATGACAAACATTGCACAGTCAAGCAAAACACATTAAGATAGAGGACTTTAATTGGAAGAAACCAATAGCTAGCCTTGATAAAAAAAATATGCAAGCCAAAGTAAACAATACTGTTTTTCATTTATTCCTTGACTGTAACTCATATTGTCATTTGCATTTCAGATCTTGACACAATGAACAAAATGCACATAGGATTCTATTTTCACTAATAATCTGTGATCATTTTGCTTCTCACTTGGGATTTTACATAGGAACATCTCAATTTGACGTTTTCTCAATAAAGAAACTTTAACTCCCATGCAAGCTTAAGATTTATAGTGAATCTAAAATGAAATACATTTTATTTATTTAAAAAGTTGAACTACTCCTGGGCCAAGAAGCTTCAGTTCTACTCTTTCATCTACCCAAAAGGGATGCTTCTCACTGAATCCAAAAAATTGGTGACTTATTCTGAGAGCACCTGAATACTTAAAAATGGACAGGCTTAACACCCTAGGAAAATTATTAAAGCTTAGGCTTGGCTCATGTCTATGATCTTTGTAAAGGTAGGAGGGAAAAAATACTTAATGTATAACATAAATCAGTTTTTAGACAAGTATTTACTTCCTTTATACAAAAATGCTTAACAAAAGGTTATCTTTAGTGCTTGTAGACAGTAAAACTTTTTCTTATATTGTCCCTTGAAGCTGAGACTTCAGAACATAAAGCAGTTTTCAGGATTGCTGAATAAACATTTTACATTTCATCTTGTTTAGAACTGTCTGCATTAAAGAAGATATCTTCTGGTGATCCAATCCAGACTTGTGATTGAGGTTATCCTCTACTGAGTTGTTAAGTTTTTCAAAAGCAAAAACTCCCTCTGCTACCAGTTAGCTTTGACAGACCCAGGGTTTATAAAACTCTTGAATTCATAAGGTTTTCTCCAGAGCTCACATCTATCTCAGAATCATTATCTGGTTACCAAACTCAGAAAAGAAGTAAAGCAAAAAACATTAGGCAGAGTTTCAAAACTAGATTCAGGCTCAGCTAATCCTACCCATGTTCGTTAGCTATTTTATACTCCAATTTCAATGTTTCTATTAGGGTGGAGGAAAGAGCACCAGTACTCTCCTGATCCTTTCAGGAACAGATTAGAATATTCTTGCTACAATTTGAAGATGGAAGAGAATAGAGTATCTGAGGGCTAGAAAGAGATGAGAACAGCTGAGGCTTAGTCATTTCCTTTTGAACCACATTGAACCAGAGGCTCTTTTTGTTCAGTAGTTAATAAGCAGGCTTCTTTATTATTCCCCCCCCCCAAATCTATGTTCTTTATTTCTGGGTGGAGCAAACAGGGCAGTTCTGCATAAATTCCATGGTCCCTGTTACCTTGACAAAAAATTAGAACACACTTGCAGGAGAGTTATCCTCCAAACTTTATCGGGGACTTTTTATCAATCCTCACTTCTAGTGCCTTTTTCATTCCCTTTGGACATATGCAGTGTACATTATTCACAAAACTAATGAAATGATATCTTCTGGTTGTCTCTTATTGCATATGACTCTACATAGAACCCCAAAGTATAACCTGTAAGACTCTATCTACTTTTTTTTATTAAAGCTTTTTATTTACAAAACATATACATGGGTAATTTTTCAACATTTACCCTTGAAAAACTTTCTGTTGCATATTTTTCCCTCCTTCCCCTCCATTCCTCCCCTAGATGGCAGGTAGTCCAATACATGTTAAATGTTAAAATATATGTCAAATCCAATATATGTATACATATTTGTATAGTTATCTTGTTGCCAAGAAAAATCAGAGCTGGAAAGAAAAAAACCTGAGAAGGAAAACAAAATGCAAGCAAACATCAACAGAAAGCGTGAAAATGCTATGTTGTGGTCCACACTCAGTTCCCACAGACCTCTGTCTAGATGTATATGGCTTTCTTCATCACTGAACAAATGGAACTGGTTTGAATCATCTCATTGTTGAAGAGAGCCATGTCCATCAGAATTGATCATCATATAGCCTTATTGTTGCAGTGTATCTCCTGGTTCTGCTCATTTAACTTAGCATCAGTTCATGGAAGTCTCTCCAGGACTCTCTGAAATCATCCTGTTGGTCATTTCTTACAGAACAATAATATTCCTTAACATTCATATACCATAATTTATTCAGCCATTCTCCAATTGATGGGCATCCACTCAGTTTCCATTTTCTAGTCACTACAAAAAGGGCTGCCACAAACATTTTTGCACATGTGGGTCCCTTTCCTTCCTTTAAGATCTCTTTGGGATATAAGTCCAGTAGTAACACTGCTGGGTCAAAGGGTATGCAGTGTTTGATAACTTTTTGAGCATAGTTGCAAATTGCTCTCCACAATGGTTGGATCTGTTCATAGTCTACCAACAATGTATCAGTGTCCCAGCTTTCCCACATCTCTTCCAACATTCATCATTATCTTTTCCTGTCATCTTAACCAATCTGACAGGTGTGTAGTGGTATCTCAGAGTTGTTTTAATTTTCATTTCTCTGATCAATAGTGATTTGGAGCATCTTTTCATATGACTAGAAATAGTTTCAATTTCTTCATCTGAAAATTGTCTATTCATATTCTTTGACCATTTATCAGTTGGAGAATGGCTTGAGTTCTTATAAATTTGAGTTAATTCTCTCTATTTAAAAATGAGGCCTTTATCACAACTTCTGTTTTCGCGTTTAATACTTCCCTTCTAATCCTGTCTGAATTAGTTTTGTTTTTATAACAATCTTTTAACTTAATATAATCAAAATGATCTATTTTGTGACCAATAACGATCTCTAGTTCTTCTTTGGTCACAAATTCCTTCCTCCTTCACAGATCTGAGAGGTAAACTATCCTATATTCTTCTAATTTATTTATAATATCACTCTTTATGTCTAGATCATGAACCCATTTCAATCTTAACTTGGTATACAGTGTTAAGTGTAGGATCTATGCCTACTTTGTGCCATACTACTTTTCAATTTTCCCAATAGTTTTTTGCCAAATAGTGAGTTCTTATTTCAAAAACTGGGGTCTTTGGATTTGTCAAACACTAGATTACTATAGTCCTTGACTGTTTTGTCTTGTGAACCTAACCTATTCCACTAATCAACTACTCATTTCTTAGCTAGTACCAAATGGTTTTGATGAGCACTGCTTTATAATATAGTTTTAGATCTGGTACAGGTAGATCACTTTCATTTGCTTTTTTTTTTTTATTAATTCCCTTGGAATTCTTGACTTTTTATTTTTTTCTAGGTCAGTAAAATAGTTTCTTGGGCATCTGATTGGTATAGCACTAAATAAATAGATTAGTTTAGGTAGTATTGTCACCTTTATTATATTCGCTCAATCTATCCAAGAACACTTGATATTTTTCCAAATGTTTAGATCTGACTTTATTTGTGTGGAAAGTGTTTTGTAGTTTTGCTCATATAGTTCCTGACTTTCCCTTGGAAGATAGATTCCCAAATATTTTATACTATTGACAGTTATTTTAAATGGAATTTCTCTTTGTATCTCTTGCTGTTGGATTTTGTTAGTGATGTATAAAAATGCTGATGATTTATGTGGATTTATTTTGTATCCTACAGCTTTGCTAAAGTTGTAGATTATTTCTAAAAGTTTTTTAGTTAATTCTCTAGAGTTATCAAAGTATACTATTATATTATCTGCAAAGAGTGATAATTTGGTTTCCTCATTATCTACTCTAATTCCTTTAATCTCCTTTTCTTCTCTTATTGCCCAAACTAGCATTTCTTATACAATATTAAATAGTAATGGGGATAGTGGGCAACCTTGTTCCACCCCTGATCTTATTGGGAATGGTTCCAGTTTATCCCCATTACATATGATGCTTGCTGATGAATTTAAATAGATGCTACTTACTATTTTAAAGAAAAGTCCATTTTTTCCTATATTCTCCAGTGTTTTTAATAGGAATGGATGTTGAGTTTTATTAAATACTTTTTCTACATCTATTGAGATAATAATATGGTTTTTCTTAATTTGGTTATTTATATAGTCAATTATGCTAATAGTTTTCCAAATATTGAACCAGCCCTGAATTCCTGGTATAAATCCTACTTGGTTATGGTATATTATCCTGGGGATGATTTTCTGCAATATCTTTGCTAATATTTTATTTAAGATTTTTGCATCAATATTCTTTTGGGAGATTGGTCTATAATTTTCTTTCTCTGTTTTCACCCTACATGGTTTAGGTATCAGTACCATCCATGTCTGTGTCATAAAAGGGATTTGGTAGATGTCTTTTCTTCCCTATTTTTTCAAATAGTTTATATAGTATTGGAGTTAATTGTTCTTTAAATGTTCTTTAAATTCACATGTAAATCCATCTAGTCCTGGCAATTTTTTCTTAGGGAGTTGATTAATAGTTGTTCTATTTCTTTTTCTAAATGGGACTATTTAAGTAATTTATTTCCTCATCATTAATTTGGGCAATCTATATTTTTGTGGGTATTCCTCCATTTCACTTAGGTTATAGAATTTATTGGCATAAAGTTGGGCAAAGTAACTCCTAATTATTGCTCTGATTTACTCTTCATTGGTGGAAAGTTTTTCCTTTTCACTTCCTTTTCATTCACATGCACAATTAAAATAACTAATTCTGTATTTCCTGCCATCTTATTTACCCTAGGTTATGCTTTTCTCTTTCCTATCCCCCTTTCCTCCTCCCTAGTATTTTGTTTCTGATGAACACCTCCCTCAAACAGTCCCTCCCCTTTAGAGCTCCTCCCCGTTTTTACACTTTTCCCCTAATTCTTCTGTTTTCCCTTCTATTAGTCTTTCCCTTTCTTTTCCCCTTTTCCTTCCTACTTCCCTATAAGGTGAGACAAGTTTCTTATGACACCAAACATCTCTGATATTCTCTGTTAGAGCCAAATCTGATGAGAGTAAGATTTACACAATGCTCATCCCCTTCCTTTCTTTCCCTCAATAGGTTTTCTTTGCCTCTTTGTAGGATGTAATTTCCCTTATTTTATCTTTTTTTCCCTCTTTTTCCAGTATGATCCCTTTCCACCTCTAGTTTCTTTTTCATATTATCATAACAAAATCAAATTATACCTGCATTCTCTAAATATAACCATAATAGAAATATTGTTCTCAAGAGTTCTTTCCTTTTTTACCCTTTTATGCTTTTCTTGAATTCTGTGTTTGAAGATCAATTTTTTTTGCCCAGTTCTATCCTTTTCATTAGAAATAGGTGAAATTCACCTGTATCATTGAATGTCTATCTTCTTCTTTGAAAGATAATGCTCATTTTAGTTGGATAGCACATTATTGGCGTCTTGGTTCCTTTGCTTTTCATAATATCAGATTCCTGATCCTTCAATCCTTTAAGGTGGAAGTTTCTGGTCCTGGGTAATCCTAATTGTGACTCCTTAGAATTTAAATTGTTTCTTTCTGCCTGCTTATAATACCTTTTCCTTTGTATCACAATTCTGAAATTTAGCCACAATATTCTTGAATCAGACAACTGAGCACTTAAGGCTTATTACTATTTGATATGAGACAATGATTCTATTAGAATATATTTGGATAAATGACTCTTCTTACAGTTGATGCTGGGTGAATGTTTGTTGTTAAGATAATCATAGGCAAGGATTAGAAGGCTGAGGGACAGAGGCCACAGCCACTTTGCGGCAGGACAAGGAGGAGAGAAGTTGGTGACTTTAGACTTGAGAATCCAGGATATATTTTTGGTGAGCCTTGTGGCAGTTTGCCTGCTTCTTTCACTTTTCTCCCTAAAGACCAAGGACTTTTATTTATCCTGATTCTGGCTGATCCTGAGGCCTCCAGGGAACTAGTCTGCACTTTACACCTAGTAATTGGAAATCCATAGCAAGGACATGTTTAGAACCTGGACAAAACTTGTTGTGGCTTTCAAAGTATAATAAACTATGCAGGATATAAGCCCAACATAATAAGAAAACTGGAGTTAATATACAAATCACCTTTGACCAACTAGAAGATAAAGGTCAGTATGCAGACACTTCAGCAAAGATTAATTATCCCATAGTAGCATATGAGCAAATTGCTGCTGCTGCAATCAAAGCATGGGGCTCCCTCCCAGGAAAAGATGGAGGGGAAGCCTTCACGAAAATAGAGCAAGGTCCCAATGAACCTTTTGTGGATTTTGTGAGACATTTGCAAACAGCTGTCACAAGAACTATTGGAGAAAATGCAGCTACAAGAATTATGATAAGACAACTGGCTAAGGAAAATGCCAATGAGGTTTGCAGAAGAATTATATGGGGACTAAACAAAGATGCTCCTTTAGAGGAGATCATAAGATGCTGTGCCACAGTGGACACAAATGCTTATTATACCCCAGACTATGATGAACATGGGAAGGTGGGGTCCATCTTGGCAAGGGACTTCCAGAGAGACTCGTCCATGCTTTCAGTATGGAAAAATGGGGCATCTGAAAGCTCAATGTAGGCATAAAGATAGAATGAGAAGACAGGGTGAAAGAAGACCTAAAACCCCATGTCCAAAATGTCACAAGGGCTTCCACTGGGCCTCAGACTGTAGATTGACTCAGAGAAATGAGAGGTGGAGCCCAGCTCCAAGACATCAAACAAAAAAAACAGGTGGGGCATGATGGCAGCCAAGGTTACACCCAGAGAGTCTTTAGAAGCTCAGTACTCTGATATGATCAATCAGCAGAGAAGCAATCTGATAGAAGAAAAGGGTTACATGATCAATCAGCCAAAAACCAATTGAATGGCAAAAAGGGATTACAATTGGGGAGAATACAGGCTTTATAACCCAACAAAAGGGCAGTGTCCAGTGCAAGTAGCTCAAATGTAATTGGCAGATGATGAGAAGAGATTTAGAAAGTGGTAAATAGAAGGGACTAGATAGTTTAACTGCTTGGGAGAAAGGAATCTTTCAGATGGAGAAGGAATCAGATGGGTGCCAATGACTGTATTCACCTTGTACATCTAAGAGAGACAGAAAACAGTGAAAAACCTCGAAGGAAAAGAGGAACATATATAAAAATAAGAAACATCTGACACTGAAAGAGCATGGCTGATAATGAGACTGTTGCAGAACTTTAAAACCAGCAGGAATCATTGAATTCCCTGAGATAAAAAAATTATTGATAAGACTATTGCAGAACTTCAAAACGGGCAGAAATTATTGGATTCTCTGAGACATGACAAGACTGATATGGGCAAAATCTTCAGGAATCATTAATCATTGGATTCCCTAATACATGATGAGACTATTGCAGGACTTCAAAACTTGCAGGAATCATTGGATTTCCTACACTCATGAAGTAATGGACAATAGATTCCTTTTGGATTATTTCTAGGACTTATGGACATGTATAATTCCTCATGTTATTTGTCACATCACTACTAGCCTATGTTATATTGCTATGTGCTTATATGATTTATGTAATTATTTGTAATACGTTCCATGTTGATGGATTTATGTATACCTGTTTCAAGTGAGACCCTTCAGAAACCCAATAATCTAGTTTAATTTCCCATTTCCTTTGGTGTTTTCATCTCCCTTCCTGAGGCATCAGGGAGGGTGTGATCACCTCCTTGTATGGTGTTTTCACCCCTTTTTTGAGGAGTCAGGGAAGGCGTGATCACCTCATTTTTTGGGATTCTCACCTCTTTGAGAAGTCAGGGAGAGTGACCACCTTATGTTCTAAAACAAAAGAAAGCAGGAGATGTTATGGACCAGAACTCTGAACTTGAAATAAGGATTCTTATAATGTACTAACTAAGTGGAATTGATGAGACAATGGTTATGTAGTTTAGCATGGTGGTTAATAGTTCTCTAAGTTCAGTGTGATTGATTTAATCTTACAACAAATAGTGGTTTCCCAGTGATATAGTAATTGGTTTATACTCATTGTAGAGCATATAAGCTGGGAGCCTCAGCTTGATTCATTCAGAGGGCAGAGAAAACAAGTGCACTGGAGGCTGAAGCACAAGACCTTGGACTCAGATTCATTCATCCCATCTCATATCCTGTGGTGGCAGGCTCTCCTCCTTAGTTTTTTCACAGAAACCAAGACTCCAGAAGACCTCTAAGAAAGATTAGGAAAGGAGACAAAGACTTTGAGCTAGATAATAAAGGCTTTGGACTTTAATCCCTGGCTACTCTTGTGGTGATTACTGAACTGAAATGAAGGCTGCTCTCAGAGAACCACCAGAAAACTGAACCACAGAACATTATACATGGTATCTTCTACAAATATGTTGTACTTCAAATATTTGTGGATTTTTTGACTTCGGAATCAGTTTAGAGGCTTAATCTGCTGTTTGAGGGAGGGAGGTTACAGAGTTACATCTGCTCTCCACCATCTTTGACTCTATCTATTTTGCATTAATTTTGGCATTATTGTTTTCTTTTACAGCTATTTCTTTGAAACTATAGATTCCTTTCTTTTCTCTCATCATGTCTCTATTAATACCCAAGTCTCTGTCTGTATCCCCATATATGCTGCTGTCTCTGTCTCAAGCTATATTTCTTAGTGTATATCTTTTTTTCTACCTTGACCATCTTTTGAGTGAATGTTTGTCTACATTTACTTTCTAGGTCTATGTGGCTGGTGAGTCCTAGTAACCTTTTAAAGGCTAAATGTGAGGCAAATATTCAATATGTGAACCCAATTGTAAATGTGATGCCAATTTGACTATCTTCCCTGCTATATGAATAAAGCAAGAAAAGAAGTAAATTCTCTTTGGTCAGAGAACTTGTACCTTGTCCAAGAGACAAGGAAATATACATATAGTAGCATCTTGTAGAAGAAAGCTTTCTTACTATTGGGAAAGGACTATAATTCTTCAGAAATTAATCAAAAAGCATTTGTAAAGTATTATGTGATGGGTAATGTTCTGAGTTCTAATTCTAGCTAATTCAAGCAGCTAATTCTAATGGGTAGGGTGAGAAAACACATTAAAAAGGCATGTTCAAAAACAGGGAGGAGGGAAAAAAGTAACCCTGTAGGCTTAATGTGGAGAGTTGGAGTGGCTTGTCTTGATGCCTCTCCAAAGTGGAAGTTCTTGAAAGAACTTACCCCTGGGAGAATGGACCTTTACAGGAAGAGAGAAGAGGTAGCTGAGTTATAAAGATGAAGACCAGAAGAAGAGGCATTGCTGGTCTTAGCATTTTCCCTAAATGGAAGTTCTTGAAAAAAAAAAAAAAACTCACTCATGGGAGAAGAAGCCTGCAGGAAAGAAATCCAGAGGTAGTAAAGATACTGTAATTCCTAGAAGTATGGATCTTTGAAGACCTATTTTTTTCAGAAATTCAATACTCTGAGAAAATAATTTCAATGGTAAGGTGGTCAGTGAATGATAACAAACTAAGATTTGAGATCTTTAGTAATAACTGAATCTTTTTATAAAGTTTGTAAATCAGTCCACAAACATTATCTCCAGCCTCATAATAGTACAATGAGATAGGTAGTAGAGATATTATACTTGTTTTATTGGGGGTGAATGAGAAAAGGTTTAGAAATGCTAAATGTCTTGTCCTTGTTCACATGGGAAATTTTAAAGGGAGAATTTGAAGCACAGCTTTCCTGACTGCAAGTTTAATTTTAACTTTTATACTATACTCATTATTTTGGGGCCATTAATTGATTGGCAAGGGCGTACTACTTTATTTAATATGATGAAATTGAATGGTTGAACAACTTTGAATACCAGTATTTAAAATCTGGACAGTAGTTCCCTTGCCTGATTATTTCAGGACCACAGACAGAGCCTAGTTGTCACTCTCCTTATAATTTCTACAGTCTCCAATCTAAAACAATTTGGTATGGAAATCCTGTTACTATAAATATAGAAATTATATAATTACACCAAAAATACAGAAAATGCTAAATAATGTAGGAATTTCTTAGATTTTTAAATTATCTAGTTAAAAAAAAAAACTTTTGAATTAGTCAACTCTCATCTGGAAAATGAGCTGAAGGAGGAATTAGCAAACCACTCCAGAATATTTGCCAAGAAAACCCCAAACGGGGATGAGAAGAGTTGGACACAACTGAAAATGACTGAATAATAACAATTCTAAGTCAATCCATTTCAAAAAAATTCCAATATTAATCGTGTGTGTGTGTGTGTGTGTGTGTGTGTGTGTTGGGCAGAGAGTGGGGGTAGGGAGGAAGTTATTGTATCCAAATGAGCTCTATTTAGACAATGAATGGATAAAATTATTGGATAAAATCTTCAAACACCCACATCCACATGCCAAACAAGCTATCAATATTCATTTCTCTTGGTTTTCCTGCTATACTTTGTCAATTTGAATTCAGTTCACAGAACAGCCCAATTTCTGCACAGGTTGACAGATAAATTACGATAAATAGAAACTTAATGCAAAATTTTATTTGTTCCCTGTTGTTTATGAATTCATACAATTCATTTCATATTAGCCCAGATGTCTTAGTAATAGTTTAGGTTGGGCCTATCTGGTGTCCAAATTACCTCTCCATCTTTGTAAATCAATAATAGTAGGACTTGGCTTTTAAGATGTAATTAATATGTATATTTTAAGATGTAAAAAAATGCTTTACATGCCTCATTTCATTTGATGTATACAATGCTAAAAAGTAGTTTACAAGCTCCTTGAGGGGAAGAATTGTTTTTTTATTTGGTTTTGTAACCCTATCATTGCATTCAGTGCCTTACATACATTGAAAATTTAATGAGCATTTGTTTGGCTGGACTGAATTGCAGTGAATAATGTTTATTCCCTCTTTATAAGTGACAAAACTGAGGCTCTGGTCATAGATAAGGTTATCTCATATGTTTATACCACTTTTAGTTTTATAAAGAAATTTTCTTATAAAATTTTTAGCTTCCATGAAAGTCTACAGGATAACAGGATATCACATGTAGAATAGGTCTTATTTAACTTGAAAAAAAGGCATACTGACAGCCAGTGCAACTGATTCAACAATTAAGAAAGCTATCATGTTATTTAAGCAGGGCATTAACCAATCCTTTCCTCTGGTGAATTAAATCTTTGATCTATATATGTAAAATACATATTGCTTCCAAATACTAATGAACTTATAGGTCTTGGGTGCTTCATCTCACATACAATTCCATGCTATAACAATCTTTTTTATGATATTTCTGCCTGTGGGTCTTTCTCCCATCCAAATGATACTGGGCATTACTTTCTCTAAATGAATCCTTTTTTCTTTCATCAAGTCTTTATTCTGCTTCCCTCTCTCCATCTGGTACCTACCCTTACATTCCCATGGTTCTTTTAAGAAAAGCAGCATAGATTCAGGAAACCTGAGTTAAATATCAATTCCCATACTTAATATCAGTACTAACTGTAATGGGCTGAAGCTCGAGTTGATGCACTGAGGTCCCAAGTACGTGAGGCTAAATAGTAATTGGACCATACTCTATTATGATTGGAGAAAGAATGGCCCCTGCCCACTCTTTGTGCAAGTCCTGATGTGTTGTATAGGAAATGACGATTTTGGTGGGTGGAGGCAGAGGGGCGGAGAGAGGAGCGGAAAGAGAAGGCTGGCTTGCTTCTGGTCTGTCTGGCTTCTTAGCTCAGCTGCACACATTGCTATCTCAATCCCCCCTTCACCTCCTATCCCCCTTCACCTCTGATCCTTCTTCATCTCTACTGAGAACAAAGATTGAAGATTTTCCCTTAACCTGAATTCCTGACTCTGGCTGATTTTAAAATATGCGGTCATCACAACTAACTATATACTAATGGTACTTATAGTACATTTGACTTTGGATAAGTCATTTAACATCCTTGAACCTGTTTCATTATCTGCAAAATGAAAACAATAACATTCAAACTATCTTTATCTAAAGGTGAAATGACTTACTCAAGATGTCATAGTAGGAGAACTGAGATACATAAATCTTCTGACTTTGGAATCAGAGTACCTAATTTCAAATTCTGATGATAGTCTTTAAATTGTTGTCATCCTTTGTTTTCAAAGAAGTTTAGTGATCTAAATAGTTTTTTTTTATTAAAGCTTTTTATTTTCAAAAACATATGCATGGATAATTCTTAATATTCACCCTTGCAAAACCTTGTGTTCCAATATTTTCCCTCCCTTCCTCCCACCTGACCCCTAGATGGCAAGTAATACAATATATGTTAAACGTGCAATTCTTCTATACATATTTTTAATATTTTTATGCTGTACAAGAAAAATCACATCAAAAAGGAAAAAAATGAGAAAGAAAACAAAATGAAAGCAAACAACAAAAAAGAGGGAAAATACTATGTTGTGATTCACACATTTCCCAGTCCTTTCTCTAGATGAAGATGACTTTCTTCATCACAATACCATTGGCCTGAATCATCTCATTATTGAAAAGAGTCATATCCATCAGAATTGATCATCTTATAATCTTGTTATTGCCATGTACAATGATCTCTTGGTTCTATTCACTTCACTTAGCATCAGTCCATTTAAGTCTTTCCAGGCCTCTCTGAAATAATCCTGCTGATCATTTTTTATAAAACAATAATATTCCATAACACTCAGATACTATAATTTATTCAGCCATTCTCCAACTGATGAGCATCCACTCAGTTTCCAATTTCTTGTCACTACAAAAAGGGCTGCCACAAATATTTTTGCACATGTGAGTCCCTTTCCCTCCTTTATGATCTCTTTGGAATACAAGCCCAGTAGAAACAATGCTGGGTCAAAGGGTATGTACAATTTGATAGCCCTTTGATCATAGTTCCAAATTGCTCTCCAGAATGGTTGAATCACTTCACAATTCTACCAAACAATGTATTAGTGTAGTGGCTTAAATAGTAATAAAATAGTAGAAGAAGAGTAATGTCTTAACTTGTGTGAATTGGATTTTTGAGGTAGAGTTGTACAAAGTGATCTGTCTCACTCTCTTCCAGAGTCCGGTGCCAGAACAAAAATCAAGATGACTAGTGATGACCTGTGATGGAGTGAATGCATTTGATAACTGTCTGATCAAATCCTAAACCCTCTGTAGTGCCTGCTTAACTCACCTTCTTGGCCATTGGAATAAATTGTTCTCATCCAACTATATGTTTGGGATAGATACCACTTAACTCACTGATGGGTTTGAAGACTGTTAGTTATACTCAACCTGTTTTAGCCTGTTTTGGGTGTGGCCATTGTATATGCTATAGCTTTGTTAAGCTGTAGATTAAAGTTGAGTGACATGTGGACCTCAACGATAAGGATCTTTGTAAAAGGTAAAAGGCTTGGAAAGCCTTCATATGAGAGATGCTAATCTTCCATGGCTACCCTATATACTCCATCATTAGGTATAGCCTAGGCTAAACCATGGGGATAATAGATCAAATATGATGTTTGAATAATGCAAGTAATTATTTCAATTTATTGTAGAATGAAAGAGAATATTGTATCAAAAGAGATATTAGAAGTAGCTATTTCAATAGATAAGAGTGCTGCATATGGAGTCAGGAAAATCTGAGTTCAATTGCATTCTTGAAATTTATTAACTGAATGATCTTGGGTAAGGTATTTAATCATGATATGCTTCAGTTTCCTCAAGTGTAATGGGGGGAAATAATAATATTACTTCAACAGGGTTGTTGTGAGAATCAAGTGAATTAATATTTGTAAAAATTGTTAGGTTAGTGCTTAGCACATACTAGGTACAATATTTGAATTTGATCCTAGATTTTTCCCTAATCAATTGCTATTTCCCTTTCACCAATTTATTACTATCATTCAGTCAAACAATATGGATTACATGTCTGTTTTACATGAAGCTTTGAACCGTTGTATGAGATAAAGAAAAAAGAGAAATCATTTGCATGATAAAGGAACATCACATTTTATAAACTATCTTAGGGTTCTCTGACACATCAGTAACCAAGAACTAACTGTTCCATAAAATTCATTTGAGAAGTATACTTAATACTGCATATATAAACCCTACCAATGTAATTATGTTTGTGTATGTCTGTGTGTCTTGAGAAACATGAGGAAAAAAATCATGAAAAAGGAATTTACTGATGTTTTTCTTTTTTGCATAGCCAGCCTGTTTTTTATAGAACAATTAAATTCTTATCCCTTAGATTCAGAGTAGTCTCTTCCTCTGAACTCACATACCACTTTGCACTTTACCGATGACTTAACCACAGCCTATTAGATATTATAGTTATTTGAGTACTTCAATCAAGAATCAATTTTAAAACTACTTCAGAGTCATCACATTTCAGATTTGGAGCACACTTCAGTGTCACACTTCATTCATTTAATAAGAGTCTGCTCTGGTTCAAACACTGTGCTAGGTTTTGGAAATGCAAAAACAAACATTTGGATATTCCTTGCCCTTAAGAACTATTAAGGGTTTATAGAAGTTAAAAGTACAACAAATATACAAATAAGTTGTAGATGAAATAGGAAATAATTCACATATAGGAAAGCTCACAACAAAATGTTTTAGGAAAATTTGATGAGGGAGTAATTTTAGTTCAGGAATAAGGGAAGACTTCTGGGAGGAAATGGAATCTGGGTTGGTTCTTACAAGAGGCAAGGAATATAGTGTTCAGATGTATACGTTGGTAAGATTTTGACAGCTATGTGGACAATTAGAGAGAAGAAAGACTGGAAATTAAAAAAAAGCTATAGGAAGATTAAAGCTATTACAGAATCACAGAATGGTCGTTTAAAGAAAAAAACAGGATAAAATTAATAGCTTAGGACTTGGGCCTCTGATTTTATTGACAAAGAGAACTCTGAAATGGGGAAATGTTTTCTGCTAATGAAGAGCTAAATAATCTTTACAGCCATTATTTTTTATTATTAAAGCTTTATATTTACAAAGCACATGCATGGGTAATTTTTCCAACATTGACCCTTGCATTGCCTTTTGTTCCAAATTTTTCCCTCCTTCAGCCCACCTCCTCCCCTAGCTGGCAGGTAGTCTAATACATGTTAAATATGTTGAAATACAGGTTAGAATCAATATATGTATACATATTTATACAGTTCTCTTGTTGCACAAGAAAAATCAGATCAAGAAGGAAGAAAAAAGAAAAAGTGAGAAAGAAAACAAAATGCAAGCAAATAACAACAGAGAGAGTGAGAATGCTCTGTTGTGTTCTACACTAAGTTCCCACAGTTCTCTCTCTGCGTGTAGATGGCTCTCTTCAGCACTGAACAAGTGGAACTGGCCTTAATAATCTCATTTCTGGAGATGGCCATGTCCATCAGAATTGATCATCATATAGTATTTTTGTTGAAGTATATAATGATTTCCTGGCCCTGCTCGTTTCACTCAGCATCAATTCATATAAGTCTCTCCAGGCCTCTCTACTTTCCTGCTGGTCATTTCTTACAGAACAATAATATTCATATACCACAGTTTATTCACCCATTCTCCAACTGATGCACATCCACTCAATTTCTAGTTTCTAGCCATTACAAAAGGGGGTGCCACAAATATTTTTGCACATGTGGGTCCCTTCCCTTCCTTTAAGATCTCTTTGGGATATAAGCCCAATAGAAACATTGCAGCCATCATTTTTAAAGAATTGTCTAGATAGTAAGTAATTTGCCCAAGGTCACACAATCAAGTTGTATCAGATGCTGGGTTTGAACATGGGTCTTGCTTGTTTTGAGTTTAGTTCTCTATTCACTCTGCCAACTATCAACATGTAAAAATCTCACCTATTCTGGATCTGGAAAGTATTGACAGGTTCAATAATATAAATATGAATAAGAATAAGATAAAAAATAATAAATGAACAGTGTAACTGTCATTGTATCCATCTGTACAATTGTCAGTGGAATGAGTTTTTAAAATAATAACGTCAAAGGGGCAGCTAGGTAGTGCAGTTGATAGAGCACCAGCCTTGAAGTCAGGAGGATCTGAGTTCAAATCTGACCTCAGACACTTAACTCCTCCTATCTGTGCGACCTTGGGCAAGTCACTTAACCTCAACTGCCTCAGGAAAAAAAAATAATAATAGCAATAATAATAATTCAAGATAGTGACTGGTCCCTATACTATTTCTATCTGAGTGCTACCAAAAGCATGAGAAAAATTGAAATGTTAGCAATAATATTTTATTCTTGGAGCCATAAATTTTCAGAGTTGGAACGGACATTTGGAATTACTTTTAAAATAATCATTTTTTTTAAAGAAGAAAGGACATCCAATTTTCAAATGAAGACCTCCAAAGGGGTCTTCCTCCTGAGAATCCATTCTTTTTTGGGTTAAGTGTGAGTGAAAGTGATGTGGCTGATGTAACAAATGATGTGGTTGTAGGTGCAGAGGATGTGATTTAGGGGATCACCAAATGCTGGAGTTTGGTCATGTGAAGAATTCACATTGACCATTCTCTTTGACAAAAGGTAGGTTTATTTAGGAGAAGCGTATACAGACAAAAATGAAGCAATACAATAGACACCAGGAATGGTAAATAGATTTGGGTCAGCACATAGCAAGGAAAGGGGTTTTAAAAATTAATGAGGGAAAAGACAAGTTCCTTAGTGGACCTTATAATTACCCAGGAGAAAGGGAACAACCCTTGAGTTTGGGGTATGCCCTTAACTGGCAAGCTAAATCTGGAAAAGGGATTTAGCACCCTAAAAGAGATAGTTAGCTATAAGAAGTGGAGTTGAAAAGCATAATGGCTTAGGAGAGATACCATGTGGCATGGGGGAGGCTTAAGGGGATAGGCACTTAAGTGGTAGAATGCCATGGTGGATTGACCCAAAGGGATGCAACAAAAATGGCATGGGCCATGGACAGGTTATAGGGAAAATTTTACCTCAGGGATATGACTGGGATTTCTGACAGGATATAGCAAGATGAGATTGCCCAGGACTCTTACAAAGAATGGGCCTTGGGGTTTGACATAACTTGGATTTCTTGGCTAGACACAGCAAAATGGGACTATAAGGTTAAATTTATCCCACTCTGTACCCTTCCTATTTGCCTCAGGGCAATACTTCAGTCTTCTCTGTCAACTACACCCAGCCTTCCAGGACCTCATCAAAAGGGCTGATGGTTGGTGCAGTAGCTAGAGGGCTAAGTTTAAAGTCAAGAAGATTTATTTTTCTAAAGTTAAATCCAGTCTCAAACACTTACTAGCTGTGTGGTAAGTCATTCAACCTGGTTTGCCTCAGTTTCTTCATCTATAAAATGACTTGGAGAAGGAAATGGCAAACCATTTCCATATCTTTGCTAAGAAAACTCTACTGAGCTCACAGTCAGACACCACTGAAAACAACTGAATAAAAACAAGTTATCAGTAAACTGCTCCTTCTACTGAGTTTAAATGTGCTTCTAGACTTTTAATTCATTGCACCTAGTTCTCGGTCCCTCTAGGCAACAAGTAAAGCAATCTAATCCTTGTTCTTCCTGACAGCCTTTCAAACACTAGAAGATAGCTATCATGTTCTCTCCATTTCTTCTCTGCTCTACATTAAACTTTCTTGGTTCCTTCAATCAATCCTTTGATAGCATGGTAGGAAGGACTTTTACTCTGTTGGTTGCCCTTTTTTGGCCTCAATATATTAATTAGTCACTAAGTACTTATTAAAAACCTACTATGTGCCAGACACTATGCTAGGTGTAGGAGATACAAATAACAAGAATAAATTAATCTTTACACTTTCATTCTTGTGGGGAAAGAAACCAAGTACATACACATATCCACATATGTACAGAATATAGCTATGTATCAACGTACAGAGTACACTGATATATATGTACACACAAAAAGACAGTATCAGGAAGGGTTGAACAATGTTGAAAACAGAAGAAAGGTCAAGGAGGATTGGGTTGAGAAAAGACCTTTGGTTTTTGGCAATTAATTTGGCATTTTTAATTTTGGAGAAGTAGGTCTTATATGGGTTTGTGGATTATAAATTAGATGGTCTTATCTCTCCTCCCAAATTGTTAGTTCTCTGAGAAGAGGAGTTATGCTTTATTTATCTTTTATCCTCCTCAGGACCAAGCACAGTATCTCACACATAATAAGTGCTCAATAAATATTTGCTGAATTCAATAGAATAAGGAGGTGATATACTGAGGCTTGCAGTGCCAAGTATAAGCTATGAGTTATTTTCCAGAATCTGAGCCTTCCACACTTTCATCTTCTCTTCTTCCTGCCTTTGAGAGGGAAAGATTATAGTTAGATGAAATAACATTTTGTGGGAAATGGGTCCTATTTCACAAAAAATAGGAATGGAAATAGATCTGGACTTGATAATGGACTGAAATAAAAAGCCATAGATGGTCTCAAATTAATATAATATCTTCTAACAGAGATATTAGAGTGGCTAAAACACTGGATATAGAGTAAGGAAGAGACAAGTCACTAAACCTCTATTTGCCTCAATTTCTTCATCTGTAAAATGGGGAAAATAATGCCTACTCTCCAGGGGTTTTGTGAAGATAAAATTAATTAATATTTTTATTTTTTTAATTTTCTTTTTCTTTAATACCCCCAAACACAGTTTAACCAGTTCGCCTTTCCCCGGTTATTTATAAAAACAAAATGAAGATCTTCAGAAAACTTTGAGTTAATATTTTAAAGCATTTTCAAAGCAGTTTAAATCTTGAATCACTATGTAAACACAAACTATTATGATTAGGTGTTATTATATAGACTATGTTAATAGTCAATGCCATCTGTGATCTGAAACAGGTTTTGCACACCCTTTAAAATTCCCCATCAGTTCTCCATTCTTAAAAAGAAGCTCCTAATTTATATGCCTTGTTAAAGTCAGCATTATGTTGGGCTATTGGGAATAATAGACTATCAGAAGCCTTCTACATTCTTCTATCACCAAGGGCTAAAAGACAAAACAAGACACACACATACAAATCCCCTCTTCTCTGTATTAGTTGAATCACTGTTATCCTGGGAACTTCATTTTATCTTTTAGAACAGTCTCTATGTGTTCTCTTTCCCTTCAGATATCACTTTTGTAATCCCTGTTATGACTTTAAAGAAGAATACTCTAATTATTTGGAATTCAAGGGAAGCTCCTAGGCTGTGTGCCTCAGGTTTGATACTGTTGGAGAATTAGAGTCTGGGGAATTTCAGGAAGTGATTGTATTGACTTTAAGAACAATATTATTAAGCAAATACTATCCAAATATTTGGGTGTTCAGT
Organism: Sarcophilus harrisii; assembly: GCF_902635505.1. Lineage (NCBI taxonomy): Eukaryota > Metazoa > Chordata > Mammalia > Dasyuromorphia > Dasyuridae > Sarcophilus > Sarcophilus harrisii. The sequence continues at coordinate 614,190,266 of NC_045426.1, read as the reverse complement.
GTGCGATGTCCTCCCACTTCTCTTCCTCCATCTCTCTCTCCCTCCCTTCTGTCTATCTGTCTCTGATTTTCTCCTTCCTCCCCCTTTTCTCACTGGGTGTCTTCTGAGAAAAAGTCAAACACAAAAATACCAGCATTTTTGAATCCTAGTAGAAATACAAAGTCAAAATAATATCCTTTTGTTTTTATTCAGTTGGAATTAAAAGTGAATGAAGGCGTGAAGTAGACCAAGAGCACCAATTGCATTTTTTATCTGTTTCAATGTTTTCAGATTCTGTGAGTAGTATTGCTTTTGTCTATTTCTTTTTGGATTCTTTTATAAGATGGGATGGGGGTGGTAATATGTATTCTGTGTTGTCCCCTAATTTAATTTATACATTGAAGGGAATTGGGAGATTTGTCTATGAAGGGAAATTGTTAGGATCAAGGAAGTGTGTGACATTTTAGAAACTGCTAATTTGTAATTTGGGAAAGTTTTTGTCTTCTTTTCCCAAAACAACATATCTCTGAACTTTTATCCCTACCTATCTCTTCTGTCCTTCTAGCTGGAATATGGGATGGCTCAAGCTCTTCTGTGTGCATTGACATTATTTATACCAATTTTGAAGGCTGAAGGCTGAAGGCTTATTTTAAACCTGTTGCCTCAAGTGCCTAAAATGGTATTTTATTCATAGTAAGAATTTAAGAAATGCTTATCCAACCCAACTGAATTACAAGCTTTGGGACAGATCACAGATGACATATTGTCCTTTCTCAAGGGACAAATATGATTTGGAATGAACTTTGTCTTGTAAATAATAGAAGGTTTATTCCTTAATCTGAAGCCATCTACAATCAATTCCTTCATCTTTCCTACTCTACATCGCAATCCTTTGTACATCCTCATCTAGTCTCTCCTTTTTTTATTAGTATCTGAAGATGAAGTGCCCCTTTCTCCCAATGACTCCTTCCAACCTCCTCATGTAGGACTATAACCAAATCAATCCATTGTTTCTGGGGTGTGTCAATCTATTGCCCACAATACTTATCAACATCCTTTTAACTTTGTGGTCCAAAATGCACCTCTTGGTCCAACATTCTCCTGAATGTTCCCCACCCCACCCCCACTAGTAGAATAAAAGCTCCTTGAGGGAAAATTTTTTCTTTACTTTTGTGTTTATATGGCTAGATTTCCAGCTCTTAGTACAGTGACTGGCATGTATTAATTTCTTTCCTCTTTCTCTCCCTCCCTCCTTCCTTCCCCCTTCTGTCTCCTCCCCCCTTTCCTCCCTCTTTTCCCTCCCTTCCTCTCCCTCCCCCTCCCTCTCTGCTCCCTCCCTTCCCCTCCCTTCTTTCCTCCCTCCCTTCCTTTCCTTTCCTTCCCTTCCTTCCTTCCTTTTCTTCCTCTCCTTCTTTCTTTCCTTTCCTTCCTTCCTCCCTCCCTTCTTTCCTCCCTCCCTTCCTTTTCCTTTCCTTCCCTTCCTTCCTTCCTTTTCTTCCTCTCCTTCTTTCTTTCCTTTCCTTCCTTCCTCCCTTCCTTCTTTCCTCCCCTCCTCCCTTCCTCCTTTCTTTCCTCTCTTCCTTCCTCCCTCTCTCCCTTATGCCCTCTCTTCCTTCCTTCCTCCCTTCCTTCCTTAATGCCAGAGAAACTGAGGCAAGATAGAGATTAGAGAGTTTTTAATATTTTATTTGAAAGGGGGAGATTTATTGAGACCAAATGTATCCATGGTTTGGCTTCAGGGCTAAATGAGACTATCATCCAGCATTCAGCATGAGTTCTCCATGAAATATTTATACACAGTAGCTAAAGGAGTCCAAACTCTGGTGAATGTGAATCTCCAGGCAGGAACCATCAATCTGGTTCTGACAGATTGGGGGGGTGGGTAGGACTATAAATTCTAACAATCTGGGAGGTAAGAAAGTGTCTTGTCTAGAGACAGAAAGTCTGGACTCCCCTTTTTGAGTTCACACATTGACAATTTATAACCTCTGAGTTATACCAGTCTTAATGAATTGGAAGGGATGTGAGTTTGCAACTAAGGGGACTGAGGCAGAACAAATTGCAAAAATAAGAGGGTTTTTTTTTTCAAAAATAGGGTTTAGACTCATTTTTTCCACACTCCAAGGCCCAAACTTTAATCACCTTACTATTCTGCTTTTCATAATTGGGAATTGTAATTTCAAATTATTTCCTTTATTTCTCTTTTAATTTTTTTGAATTCTCTTATTTTTAGTTAAATATTTTTCTTCTGTAGTTTTGATTAAATTACCTAATAATTTGTCAAATTGTTTGGTCTTTTCAAAAGACTTAATGTATGTTTTTTTTTTTTTTCCAATTTTGCTCATCTTTTCTTTAATTTCAATAATTTCCATTTTGTGTGTTGACTGATATTTTTCATTTGCTTCTTTATTAGTTTTAAAAAATTTTAATACATAATTTCTTGCCTCCTGTCATGTTTTGGATTTAAGTATTTAAAGACATATCTTATTTCTTTTTTTTTTTTTTTTTAAATTTTTTTATTATTTTTTTTTAAATTTTTTTTTTCTATTTAATAGCCTTTAATTTACAGACATATCTTATTTCTAACTACTAAGTTGATTGGTCTTCATAAATGATGGTATGTCTTCTCACTGTTATAATTTTTTTGTTAAAATTCTTTATTATGCATAGTTAAAGGACATAAACACTCAATTTTCAGAAGAAATTAAATCCACTTCGAGTTACATGAAAAAATACTCTTAATCACCATTGATTAGAGAAATGCAAATTAAGACAACTCTGAGATACCAGTTCACACCTCTTAGATTGTCTAAGATGACAGGAAAAGATAATGATAAATGTTGGTGGGGATGTGGGAAAACTTATACATTGCTGGTAGAGCTGTGAACTGATCCAACTATTCTGGAGAATAATTTGGAACTATGCCCAAAAGGCTATCAAACTATGCATACCCTTTGATCCAGAAGTGTCTCTACTTGGGCCTATATCCCAAAGAGATCATAAAAATGGGAAAAGGATCTACATGTGTAAATGTGTGCTTGTAGCAGTCCTTTTTGTAGTGGCAAAGTGAAATAGTGGATACCCATCAGCTGGGGGAACAGTTGAATAAGTTATGGTATATGATTGCTATGGAATATTATTATTCTATAAGAAATGATCAGCAGATTGATTTCAGGAGAGACTTACATGAGCTGATGCTAAATGAAGTGAACAGAACCAAGAGAACACTGTATGCAGCAACAGCAAGGTTATGTGATGTTCAACTGTGATGGTTTGAATCTTTTCAACAATGAGGTGATCCAGGGCAATTGCAATAGACTTGTGATAGAGAGAGTCATCCACATCCAGAAAGAACTATGGAGACTGAATAAGGATTACAACATAGTATTCTCCACTTTTGTTGTTGTTTGCTTGCTTGTTTTTTTTCTCAGTTTTTTCCTTTTTAATCTGATTTTTTGTGTACAGCATGATAAATGTGGAAATATATTTAGAAGAATGGCACACGCTTAAATTACATCAGATTACTTGCTGTCTGGGGAGGGGGTGGGGGAAAGAAGGGAGAAAAACTTGGAACATAAATTTTTTCAAGGGTGAATGATGAAAACTGTCTTTTTTTTTTTTAATTTTTTTTATTTAATAGCCTTTTATTTACAGGATATATACATAGGTAACTTTACAGCATTAACAATTGCCAAACCTCTTGTTCCAATTTTTCACCTCTTACCCCCCCCCCCCTCCCCTAAATGTCAGGATGACCAGTAGATGTTAAAATATATTAAAATATAACTTAGATACACAATAAGTATACATGACCAAAACATTATTTTGCTGTACAAAAAGAATCAGACTCTGAATTATTGTACAATTAGCTTGTGAAGGAAATCAAAAATGCAGGTGTGCATAACTATAGGGATTGGGAATTCAATGTAATGGTTTTTAGTCATCTCCCAGAGTTCTTTTTCTGGGTATAGCTAGTTCAGTTCATTACTGCTCCATTAGAAATGATTTGGTTGATCTCGTTGCTGAGGATGGCCTGATCCATCAGAACTGGTCATCATCTAGTATTGTTGTAGAACTATATAATGATCTCCTGGTCCTGCTCATTTCACTCAGCATCAGTTCGTGTAAGTCTCTCCAGGCCTTTCTGAAATCATCCTGTTGGTCATTTCTTACAGAACAGTAATATTCCATAATTTTCATATACCACAATTTATTCAGCCATTCTCCAACTGATGGACATCCATTCAGTTTCAGTTTCTAGCCACTACAAAAAGGGCTGCACAAACATTCGTGCACATACAGGTCCCTTTCCCTTCTTTATAATCTCTTTGGGATATAATCCCAGTAGTAACACTGCTGGATCAAAGGGTATGCACAGTTTGATAACTTTTTGAGCATAGATCCAAACTACTCTCCAAAATGGTTGGATTCGTTCACAACTCCACCAACAATGAATCAATGTCCCAGTTTTCCCACATCCCTCCAACAATCATCATTATTTTTCCTGTCATCTTAGCCAATCTGACAGGTGTGTAGTGGTATCTTAGAGTTGTCTTAATTTGCATTTCTCTGATTAATAATGACTTGGAGCATCGAAAACTGTCTTTGCATGTATTTTGAAAAATAAAAAGCTATTATAAAAAAGCCAAAAAATTATTATTTAATCTTTGGCCCATTGATCCTCCCAGAAAGAATTTGGAAACTTAAGGAATAAACTTTATTATTAAGAACTGACCAAGAAAGCTCTTTTCTCTCTTTGGTTCATTTTCCTATCCAGAGTGTTATTGGAATACACCTAAACATAATTATGGCATAGTTCTTGATCTTTTCCCCTTAATATGAGCACTAGAATTGTCAACTTCTATATAGACTCTCAATGAATTAAGTAGATATCAAGTATCAAACAGCTTTTAATTCATTCCCATATAAAATGAAGAAGAGACAAAGAATATAAGAGCCCATGAACAGATACAAAAATCTATAATGCACTAATCATTAGTCATCCATCCCAACTTGTCTCATCCCAACTCCAATGAGGGTAATTTGGAGCATTATGATTAAGGATCTCCTTAATCTCTTACCTCCACTATTTAAATAATGTACAGTAATGATTGAAAGTGTTGGTAAAATCTTCAAGCTTCAGGGGCCCCATTAATGATAATATTTTGTTCTGAAAATCCTTTCCTTCTAGGAGTCAAGTATGTGAACTCTTTAATTTGAGAACTCTCAAACTTGATATTACCTTAAATGGTACTGCTCAGAAGAATCTTTCTTCTGTGATTAGAAGGCCAGATTCTGGAATCATCATGCTGTGCAAAGAATTTAAAATAACCCTTGCTACATAGACTAAAGAGATTGCAGTTTATGAATACTGTCCTTGAAAATTCCTCTTAGGCCTAGTTTTTGTATAATGTTTCTATGTGCTTCTGCTGTATGCTGCTATCTCATGTTCCTGAAAAGGGCAGTGGGAAGGGAAGAAATTCACCCTCATCCATTACACTCTGGAATGAGGATACACACACATACACAGAAAGATAGACAGACAAACAGAGAAAGAGAAATAGACACATAACAGAAAAAAAGAGACAGAGAAACAAAGCAGGGGGAGGAGGAGGGAGGAAGGGAGAAACAGACAGAAAAGCAGAGTAAAAGAGAGTTATTCAGGCAAAAAGAGACATAGAGACAGAAAGACAAAAAGAGAAAAAGCAGAAATAGACAAAAGATGAGAAAGACATAGAAAGACAGACAGATATATAGAGAGATGGAAGCAGAGGAGAAAAAGAAGGAGGAGTGAAACCACTATTTCTAAAGCCTTAATAGAAGAATAGCTTTTGTGCTGACAAAAGAAAACTAGGTAGTACAGTAGATAGGACACCAAGCCTGGACTCAGAAAGACTTGAGTTCAAATCTAGCTTTAAAAATTTACTAGCTTTGTAACCCATTCATTCTTTGGGATTGCATTTTTTAATCTCATTTAAAGTTTAATGCTTTTCTTCAAATATTCCTTATCAATAAAGTTGTTATTGTATTTCATGTATAAATGATATATTTAATATTTCTGCCTTTCTGTGTATGCTTATAAGTTCATTTTTTCCCAAGGTCATCTTGCATTTTTGTAAAGGTGTTATGAAAAGCCAAAAATTGATATTTATTGATTCTCACTTGGTAATTGCAACATCTCTACTATAATAATTTTCCTAATATGTTCTTCAGATCTTTTATTTCTTGTTTATTTTTCTGTTATATTTTACCAAGTATGAACAAGGCATGTTTAAGTCCCCAAACATATTAATTTTTTCTGCCTAGTTTTTCCTCTGGTTTGGTCATTTTTTTTTCCTATTTTTTTCTCTAAGGTTATGATTGTCATTCTTTGCAGTTTGGGGATTTAGTCGAAGAACAATATATTCTTCTTGAAAAACCTCATTTTAGCACTGTATGTACATTTATGGGTTTATATGTATATCTTATAGACAACAAATAATTGGGTTGCTTTCTGATAGACATTGCTACCCTCCTCCATGTCAGTTTATTCCAGTTACATTTATGATTAAGATTACCAAATTTATTTTCCCTTTCATCATACTGTATTATTGTTTCATGTCTTTTCATCTTTAAAATAAAAAAAAGAAAAGGAATAAGGAGATTAAATTAACACTAGTTATTTATAGTTAGAAAAATCTGATTTCAATCCTTTTCCATCCTGCTCTTCCCTCAACCCAGAACCAGATCACCCAGATCACCATTTTGGCCTCATTTCCTTTTGAAATTAGCTATCCCTAGGTAAAGTTTCTTTTATTTCAATAATTCTACTCTCTTAAATGTCCCTCCCCATCCTGTCCCAATACAGTTGCCTACTTCTTTTATTTAATTTCTACAGTTTGCTCCTTATTTTTTGAACTGTGTCTGGCCTACTTTAGAAAAGAGACAAATATCATGAGATTCCTTCTCATCCTCTATCTCTTTGATTGTATACTTTCTTTTTCTGGCAATTATAAAAGTGATAATTTACTACCTCCCCCTACACATTCAATCCCAAGGAATATCTCCCTTTCTTTCATTATGTTATGTATTTTCTTCTACATATACCTAGTTTAATCCAGGTTTTTTCTCTTCTTTTTTTTCCTCTTCTTCAATATAATTGCTATCTCTACTATAAATATAGGCTAAATTGACTTCGTGAAAAGGCAAAATGAATAAAGACTTTTCAGCTTTTTTACTAGAATCAAAAACTCATTTTAAAATACCAATATTCTATAAGTATGGCTGTGTGATGAGATGTGGTGAGATATCACATCTCTGAAAAAATTAAAATGTCTGTCCCTTCAAAAAAAGAGGAAAGAAAGGAAGGGACTTAGATTTTTGGCATTTTAATTTGGCATCCATGGTGGGAATATAATCATAATCACCATCATTGTCATTCTCATGATCTGGCATCTATTTAGCACTTTAATGCTTGCATAGCACTTTACATATATTAGTTACTTTTATTCTCACAACAGCCTTAGGGAATGGGTGCTATTATTATCTCTATTTTAAAATGAGAAAATTGAGTTAAATAGAGGTTAAGTGACTTACTTGACTAAATTAATATAGCCAATTAGTATCTGAGGGTATATTTGAACTGAGATTTTCCTGGTTTAGAGTCTACCTCTCTATCCACGATGTGACCTGTATGTAGGAACCTAGAAACACAGAATGGACCAGAATGGATGGGTTGTTATTTTCATTACTGGAGAAGACATGCATGTTGACAATAATAATTGATCCATTTAAGAATGGGTTTTATTGAAGGTTTTTTATATTTAAAGATTTTTACAACTTTAACAATAAGTATGATTAGCCTAATGTCTTCCTTTTCACCATCCCCAATCTTTACTATTTCTTTTGAACTTCTCTTCATTTTTCAGTTTCTGACATTTGTTTTCTTTCTCCCTCTCCCTCTCTCTCTCTCCCTCTTCCTCTTCCTCTCTCCCTGTTCCTCTTCCTCTCCTTCTCCCTCTCCCTCTCCCTCTTTCTCTCCTTCTTTGCCTTCCTTTCCCTCCCCCTCTCCTTTTCCTTCTTCCTCTCCCTCTCCCTCTACATATATTAAACACATTATGTCTGGATGTTTATATTCACATAAAATGTAGATAAACAGAGGTAGACACAAGAAATGTACATATGAAAGCATGTTTTTATCTCTCTACTGTTCTATTGTTTTTATATCCTAAACTTCCTAACACACCACTCTCCTCTCTCTCCTCAAGAGATTACTTAAAAAATAAAGAAAAGGCAGAGAGAAGCTCAACAAAAATAACCAGTATATGAACAAATTATGGGATATATGCATTGTGCCATAGATAGTCCTCAACTTCTGCAGTAAAGAAGTTATTATTAATCAATCAGTGTTTAGTTGCTTGCCTTCTCAATGGATGAGGGAGAGGTTAAAGAGAGGGAGTGAAATTGTACCTCAATTAAAAAAGAATGTTAAAAACAAACAACTGACTTAAAAATATACATCTATTGTTGTAAATAGTATTGTGTGCTCAACACTATGCTAAGTGCTCAAGGTACTTTTCATCCTTTTAGTCAAGCTTAGTTACTACAACTTTTTAGTTTTTAGTTTTTAGTTTTTATGGCTTTTCTTGTTCTTTCCATTTATCTTATGTTAATCATTATGTATATTGTTTCCCTTTATGGCAATACTTCACTTTGTAGCAGTTCATGTAAGGTTTTCCATGCTTTTAAAAAATTTATTATTTTTGTTATTTCTTATAACATGATAATATAACATTATATTCATGAATCAATTTATTTAGTCATTTCAGTTCATGGACATCTACTTTATTGATAGGTTTTTGACATTATAAAATGTGTTGCTTCAGATATTTGGGACTATATAGGCACTTTCATTTTGTCATTAACGTCTTTTGTTATATACACCTTGTAGTGGGATTGCTAGGCCAAATAGTATAGTTTGCTGTGTTATTACCTCTGCATAATTCCAGATTAATTTTCATAATAGTTGAATAGATTTATAGGCCTTCCTACAGTAGTAATGTGTGACATAGTTTCTTTTTGTATTTGAGATGAGGGTTTAACTGGAGTCTACTCCCTGAGTAGTAGCAATACTCACCACATAAAATTGTGAGTTTAATAGTTAGAGTCCTCCTTTCTTTGAGAATCCTCCTTTGAGAATCTTTCTTTGAGAATGTTCTTCCACTGGGATCAATTTGAGTATCTTAATAATCAAAAGATAAAGAAGGTATTTTCCAGGTGCTCTGAAGCACACTTCCTAGAAGGATTTGAGGAAGAAGCAACAGTGGTTTCCTCTGGATGATCTGCCTAATGTTATAGATACTATGAGCATTTCTCCCATCCACTCTCATGGTAGTAGTCTAATGATAGAAGACTATTAAGAACAACCAGTATGCTTTCCATCTAATGGTTCCCATTATCAATCAATAGCCCATAAAAATAGATGATTACCTAAGAAATATTTCTAAAGCAGGGTCCAAACTGTTATGAACATTCTTTTGGGATATCATTTGTCATACTACTTGAACATCTCCTTAGCACTGCTGAGTTGTCAATATTTTCAATCATAGAATCATAGAATGTTAAAGCTGCAATGGACCCAAAGGGAATTAATTGAACCAGCCACTACAATTTTAAGTTCAGAGTATGAAATTACTTTTCCAAGGCCATACCTCTATAAAATAGGAATAGAAAAAATATTCTGATTCCAAATTCATTTATTTTCCCACTATGCTAGTCTTCTTGCTATTTATTCCCAAAGATGGCAGATATGTAATCCCATTCTAATTCTACTTTTTCAGTGTTTCCTTCTACTCTCTCACTCTCACTCTCCCTCTTGCTCTCTCTTTCTGTTACACTCTTTCTCTGTCTCTCTCTGTTTCTCTCTCTGTATTTCTCTTTCTCTCAGTCTCTGTTCCTATCTCTCTTGGTCTCTGTTTCTGTCTGTCTGTCTCTCTCCCCCTCTTTCCCTTCCTCCCTCTCTTCCTCCCTCCCTATCCCCACCTCTGTCTCTGTTGCTTTCTCTGTGTCTCTTTCTCTCTGTGTGTGCATTTCTCTTTCTCTCTGTCTCTGTTCCTGTCTCTGTCTCTGTCTCTGCCTGTCTGTCTCTGTCCCCTTCCCTCCCTCCCTCCCTCTCTCTTTGTCTCTCTCTGTGTGTGTCTCTTTGTTTCTCTGAATCTCTGTCTCTGTCTCTTTCTCTCTGTCTCAGTATTTCTCTCTCTGTTGCTGTCTCTCTCTCCCTCCCCACTCCAAATCTCATATATCCCCTCATGCCTTATTCAGTCATTCTTTGTCTTCCTCATCATTTCTTTCTTTCTTTTTTTTAATCTGACTCTTCTTTCTGGATATTCTGTTTTCCCACAAGGTGATACCAACATGTTTTTAAATAAAGATGTTTGGCTAAGAGTCTGAATCCAGAAGAACAGTTTTACCTAGAGACCTGGAATCCGTGTCTTTTTTTCTTAGAGCAATGGAGTAATGAATAATCCACAAGCTTCTGGCAAGAAACTTTGCTTTTGATCCAGGATGCAGATCTATTAACTATGTATGCCTCCATCTGTTGATCATCGTTCCAAAGAACAGACTTCAAATTCATCTTGCCCTCTACCCATTCCATCTCATTTGCATCACTAAAAGATAATCATATGGGTTTCTTGCACTATAATTTTTGATCCAAAACTTAGGAAGAAAAAAAGAGGAGATTTTGGCAGTGTTTTCTCCATCTTCTCAGCTCCTACAAAATTTAAAATATTATGCTTATTTGGGAATTATCATTTCTGCCTACCAATTTAAGTTTAATTTAATATGTGTACGTTTCATCTGCTTTGTTACTGCAGATTGGTTACACAATTAAACAGACTTCATAAATACCATGTTCAAGACAATGTTATAAGGGTTAGGGACACACACACAAAAAAAGCAGTCCCTGTCATCAAGGAGCTTTATATCTTGCCAAGAATATCCAAATGGGCATACACATAAGTATAAAACAAGAAAAACTGAGGAAAATAAGAATAATTATAACAGAATAGGAAATTAGGCAGAACTTGAAAGAGGTATACTTTAACTGAGAAGAAGAAAACAACGTTTCTGAAATGATGATGAAGCACATTTCATCTATCTAATGTGAGTTATATAAAAACATAGAGATAGAACATTTGATTCAGAGTACAACTAGTAATCTAGTTAGGCAGAAATGTTGAATTTTCAAAGTGGCCCTATGTGAGAGAAGTCTGGAAAAGTTAGGGTCATTAAATTTGTAGAAAGCATTAAATATTAGAATAAGGAGTTTTTATTGTATTCTACAACCAGTGAGTAGTAGAAATTGATAGTTTTTGAGGAGGGAATGAAATTGTCAGGTTTTTGTACTGGAAAAATTATTTTGGAAGCTGTGTGGATAATGAATAGAAGAAGAGGAGTGATTAGAAATATTGGAAACAATTAGGAGGTAATTATGGCAGTGAAAATGAGAGACCATGGTAACTTGAATTAAGATGGTATGTGAATGAGCAGATGTAACAAATACTTTGATATGGATGTTGAGGAAGAAGGATGAATCAAGAAATATTTTGAGGTTATGAACCTGGGTATCTGGGAGTACATATACATACAGAATGGATACTGAAGAAGGGTTAATGTTAGACGGAAAAATAATGAGTTTTGCTTTAAATATTCTGACTCAAAATTATCTCCAGGACATTAAGAAAGAAATGTTGATAGTGTGTAAAAGAAGTGGATAGTGTGGATCTCCTTGTTATAGAAATTAGAACTGGAAATAATGATTTTTAATTTATCTTTAAAAAAGAGAAAATGATAAGGAATAAGCATTTATTAAGTTCCTACTATGCACCAAGAATTGAACTAATCCCTTTAATATTTCATTTGATTCTTGAACAACTCTAGGAGGTACATACCATATTCCTATAATTGAGGAAACTGATGCAGAGATTAAGGCTATATAGCATCACACAGCTAATGTACCTGGGGCAGGATTTGGATTTATGATTCTATATTCAGTGTTCTACCTGCCTCAGAGAGATAAGTATACCAAGCCAATATATGAAAATGCTCATGAGAATATAGTTATCAACAGCATCAAAAGTTAAGTTAGTAAAGGATGATGACAGTTCGTTCCAATTCACTGAATTTAGAAATTAAGAAAATGGGGGCAGCTAGATGGCACAGTTGGTAGAGCACCTGCCCTGAAGTCAGGATGACCTGCATTCAAATCTAACCTCAGATACTTAACACTTACAATTTACTAGCTATGTGACTGTGGATAAATCATATAATCCCAATAGCATCATATAGCCACAAAGCAATTAAAAAATTATTTGGAGAAAAAGAAAAAAAATTCCATTTAAAGTAACTAAAGATGATATAAAGTACTTGGGAACTACCTGCCATGATATATAGAGAAACTATATGAATACCATTACACAAAATATTTTATACAGAGACCCAAATAATTAGAGAAATCTTAATTGCTCATGGTTGAGCCAAAATATAGTAAACATGATAAATACTACCTAAACTTATTTATTCATTGCCATTCCAGTCAAACTATCAAAGGTTTACTTGATAGAACTCTAAAAGGAATAATAAAATTCATCTCTAGTAACAAAAGGATAAGAATATCAAAGGAATTAATGAAAACCTGGAAGTAAAACAGACCAGCAATATCCAATTTCAACCTTACTACAAAGTTGCATTATCAAAATAATTTGGTAACCTATGTATTAGGCTGCTAAATACAACAGATTATTTATATAACATGTAGAATCAAACAAGCAGAAAATACTAGTATTTGATAAACCCAATTATCCCAGCTTTGGAGCAAGAATTCGTTATTGTTGTTCAGTCATAGTCATGTCCCACTCCATGATCTCATGGGACAAAGCACAACAGGCAAGGCCTTCTAAGCTCTTCTATTTTTCAAAGGTTTTCTCAAATCCATGTCCATTGTTTCTCTGACACTATTCATTCATCTTATTGTCTGACATCTTTTTTTTTTTTTTTTTTTTACTTTTGCCTTCAATTTTTCCCAACATGAGAGTCTTTTCCATTAAGTTCTATCTTCTCATTTTTTCTTTTTCTTTAAAAACATTTTTCTACCTTCCACCTCCCTTAACATATAAGAAAGAAATAATTCAAGGAAGGAAAGGAGGAAGAGATTGAGGGAAGAAAGGAATGAAGGAAAGATGGAATAAAGAATTTAAAAAGAGAAGGAAGTGAGGAAGATAGAATCTCTATATCATATAAGCATAATCAAACAAAATAAATTTCCACATTAGTCACATCCTAAAATCTCATTCTGTCTTTTAGGTAATCATCTCTGTCATGGGGAAAGCATTATTTTTCTTTATGATTCTTTGGAATCACACACAACTTAATCATTTTAGTAATAAGACCAGAATGTATATTAATATGAAAAATTGCCATTTGACTATTCTGTCTCTTAGATCAAAAACCACTCACAGTGGTAAGTTTATATGTCCTTGGAAGAGCAGGTGTACCACAAGATGGAAATCAACAATATTGGGTTAGAATTAATGAGAAAAAGAATATTATAATAAGAGGATGGGCTATATTGCAATGAGGGTCTTAGAGGACCCAAATCTTAATAAAAGAGATATCAGTTTCCATATCACCTGTATGACAACAGGGAGGATATATATTTTTCCATATCTGTCTGAGTAAACACAATAAGCAGGAATGTATCCATTAATTTAACTTAGAATTTTTTTTATTGTCTGATTAGATCTTGGCTTGGGTAAAGCTTTAAAAGAAATTTCTAATATGGTTGGTTTCAGAATGAGGAAATAGAAAAGATGGAAAACACCTTTGTTTTAATACAATAAGTGGTTATTAATACCAGAGAGAAATAATAATTTCTCATAGTATAAGAGAATTTTACTTATTATATACATATGTATATATACATATTTGTGTCTATTTGTAGCCATCTCTAGAATGGTGGAAAAGAAAAAAAAAAGAAGTAAAGTTATGTGATAACTTTTCTATGTATTTAAAAGTAATAGCAAGTTGTATTTTTCAATTTCATGTGTAATCATCTTTTTCTTCTGTTCTACTATGTTACAGAAATGCTTGTCTTATTTCTTAATTTCAGAATAAAGCAATGATTAAAAAATAAATCTTATATGTTTTTAAAAATAAACTTTTATGCACATTGAAAAAAAAGGAATAGATACTAAGAGTAGGTCAGAGTATCTAGTCATGTATCACTGAGAGGGATGACTTTTTCCAGCAGTGCTTAGGAGTTAAAACATTGGAGAAGAAAAAACAGATCATTAGGTGAACTTGATGTGGTTTAGCACCTAATAAGTGCCTAGTGCTTCATATATATATTTAATAAATATGGCTTATATTGAATTGGTAGTTTTACTCTTTCTAATTGTAGGTCAAATGTTTATTCTATCTAGTTTTGAAGAAATGTATCATTTTTACTTTTATGTCACAGTGTCTCAAATATAGTAGATATTTAATTTAAAAAAAAATTTAATATCGTTTAATTCTCCAGCTCCAACTCCATAGGACATAACCAATATAACCACCTGAAACCTTCAATAACATCTAACATTCTTTAAATGACCACTGAAGTCCAAGCAACACAATGATAAACTATAATGCCAGTGAACCAAAAGATGAAAAATGCTATGCACCTTCTGCCAGCAAGAATGAAACAAATATTTTGGACACGGGCAATGTGGGGCTGTGTTCTGTTGGACTATGGATGTTTATTATGAGAATTTTATTTGTCTAGGTTTATTTTTACTGTTTAATGTGGGGTAGGAGAGACAAATAATAAATATAAGTAAAATAAACAAAATGAAAAACAAAACAACCATTAATTGCATGACTGTGCTAGACACTGTGCTAAATGAAATCTTGTCCCTGGCTCTAGGAATTTACATTCAATCCAATAATTGGACTTATTGATTATACACTCTCTCTCTCTCTCTCTTTCTCTCTCTCTCTCTCTCTCTCTCTCTCTCTCTCTGAGGGCATTATTATCCTTCCAATATTCCACGTTCATAACCTCAATATCATCCTCTATGTCTTCTGTCCCCCACGCCACATATTCATTTAATTGCCAAATTTTACCATTTGTACTTCATAGCATCGTTAATATATTCTCCTCTCATTACTCAACAACTACCACTTTAGTTTAGACCTTTATCATTTCTCACCTGCCCTATTATAATGACCTCCTAATTAGTTCCCATGTTTTATCTATCCTTGCTTTAATCCAATCTCCACACTACTGGCAAAGTGTGGAGATTTTCCTAAAGCATAGGTTTAATCATATAATTTCCCTACTCAATAAATGTCAGCAGATCTCTATTGCCCCTATGAAAAAAAAAATATAAACTCCTCTCTTTAGCTTTTAAAGCACAATCTGACCCAAACCTGCCTTTCCAGCCATGTTATACATTACTCTTATTCCTATGCTCTATACTGACATCCTTGCTGTTCCACGAATATGACATCCCATCTTCCAACTCTGATTTTGCACTGGCTTTCTTCCAGGTCAGGAATCCATTCAGTCCTTACTTCTATTTTTCTGAATATATGATTTCTGTTAAGGCCCAGCTTAATTTGTATTTTTAAAATATTTATTCTTTTTATACTTGTATACATACATAATATCTCTCCTTGGAGAATTTAAGCTCATTAAGAGCAGGAATAGTTTCATTTTTGTCTTTATATCCCCTATGCTTAACACATAATAAGTACTTGATAATTATTTATTTATTGATTGATTTTAGTGGAGTTAGTTCTTTTATTTATTCAAAAGAACTCAACAAGAGCTGGATATACTGAATGGTCCATTTGAGGAAAGAGACCTCAAATATCACCTTCCCTGGAACTTAGCGGACTTCCTTAGGAGCATACTCACCTCCCCTTTGTCGCTGGAAATTCCCAAATGCTAATTGCTCAGGCTGACTGGAACAAAATTTAATTTGCCCTATCTTGCTCAAGGGCATACAATGTACCTGAGGTGTGTATCTTGAGTTCTGCAGAAATTAAGGGAAAAACCACAGTGTGATAGTTGTCAGGCTTTTTGGTAGGAAAATGAATCCACAGATCCATTTTATACATTGTAGGTGACGGATTACTGAGGCATTATACTGTTGTCAGTTTTGCACCTAAGGTTGTGAAGAATTTCATTGATTTACTATTTGTGTGAATTTGTGAAACATCCAAGGCCTCAATTTCCACCTCTGTCAAAGGAAGAAGCTTTGACTAGACAATCTCTAAGGTTTCTTCTAGCTCAATTAACTTATAGTTCATTTTAAAAGTCAGGCCTCAGGTAAACATTCAAAATACTTGTAAATTGGCAGTAGAATGTGGACTAGTAAGGAATGTTCATTGTTTCAGGGAGTTCTATAGTGAGGACAATCTCTCTGCCAATACAGATTGGCATATTGTCCACAATTTATAGTCTCAGAACATTGTCCAGGGCACCAGGGCTAAATGATTTTCCCAGGAAAAACTTGAATTTAGGTCTTCCTAGCTTCAAATTCAGTTTTACCTAGTATTACTTGTTACCTTTTCCCCATGGATTAAACCTCCAAAAATCACTCTCAAAGAGATACTTTTAAAAATGAGGGTCATTTATAGAAGTGTTTTCAAAGGGTGGTTCAGAGAATCATGGGAGTCTCAAATGGTTTCAGAGGGTCTACAAATTCAAAATCAGTTTTATCAGTTTAAATAATTCATATTTAAAAAATTCTTTGGACATATCCTCAATAATTTAAATAGTATAAAGATCCTGAGAACAAAAGTTTGAGAACCACTGATTTATAGATCACATGCTAGTGAAAAACAAATTGACATTTTGTAGGAAGATGTAGCTAATCACAATAAGGTAATTATATACAGATGACAAGTTTACTTTTCATAATAACACTTGCCCCCCAAATCAAACTAAATACATGCATTCTGAGGAAATATGGCATATTTAGAATTCCTGAGCCATGATTAGGGGAAGAGCATGTTCAGGAAGGAAGAAAGAGACATAGAGAAGCAAAGACAAAGAAATAGAGAAAGATGTCCACACAGCGAGACAGTCAGAAATAGAGCCCTCTGGTTTTGGAGCCTCTGAAAATTCCTGTAAGTCAAAGACTTTTTCAGGAAGAAGAATAGAAAGTAGACTTACTAGAAAAAGATGAGGTTTTAGTGTCCTGGAACCAGTCATAATTCTCCCACATATTGATGTAGAGCAGGGACTTTAATCAGTCCATCCTGCCTTCGTTGTCAGAATTTTAATCAACTTATCCTGTTTCCATTACAATAAATAAAAATCCCTGTGATTTTCTTGATTAGCATACCTACAACAGATTCACCCATTTCATACAACTATTCATTTACCATGAAACTGGTCATGTAGGGACATATGCAAGTTTGTTCTCAACTAGGACATACCATAACTCATCCATAAATTTCACCCTAACTCCCTGGACCCAGCCTTTACTTCTCTCCTCCTCTTTCCACCAATCTTAAAAGTCACTTCACCCATAGCATGTGGCTTAATCATTTTTTCATTTAACCTATGAACCTTTTTATAACAATACAGATCAAACTTTGTGACTGTAATAAATGATTCCTGTGAATTCTTCATGTTGTGAACTGCTCTCCCAAACCCTGATAGCTGAGTGACTTTATATATCTGCTACTTCTTCACTTATCACACCCACAAAGGAAAAGCACAATTGATTCTACAGCCTTTAGAACTGCCAATGATGGAGAGATGACATTACATTCCTAGAAATGAGATACAAAGAGTGCTGTATTTTATTCAGAATCACTTGATGGAAAAAACAATAAATTCTGGGCTCTTGAATTCTGATTCCTATCTTCTAGCAGCATTTCAAATAATAATAAAAACAACTCAGTGGTGAAACTTGAGATTTGAATCCTGCCTTCTACACTTATTTGCTGTGGGACTATGGGCAAATCACTTTATTTTCTTGAGAATCAATTTCCTCTCCATAATATGAGGGAGGAGGACCTTATGTCAGCAGGGTTGTTGTTAAAAAAGTGCTTTTCCCCCAAATAAGGTCAAGATGGATAAATTACCTAGATATAAAGGGAGATGCCCTAAAGAAATTTTAAGAATTTATGGATAATATGGAACATTGACTATCAGATCTATAGATGAGAGAAAAAATTATAAATCAATGAGAGATCATTGTGGGTTATAAAATGAATAATTTTGATTATGTTAAAGTAAAAGAGATTTTAGATTGGAAAGTAGAAAATCAGGGTAAAATTACAAACAATTTTTGATCAACAGCCATATATAGGAATGAGTCATTCTCCAATTGGTAAATGATCAAAGAATATGAACAAGCAGTTTTTGGAGGAAGAAATCAAAGCCAAATATAGTTAATCATGTGAAAAAAAGTTCCAAGTATTATAGGAGAGAGAAATGAAAGCTAAAATACCTCTGAAACATTATCTCATACCTATCAGATTGGCTAAAATGATAGAAAAAAATAGCAAATGTTGGAGAGGATTGGGACACTAATACATTGTTGTCAGAATTGTGAATTGATTCTATTGTTTAGGAGAACAATTTGGAATTATGTCCAAAGAGTTATTAAACTTTGTATATCCTTTGCAAGATGATCAGGGAAAAGAAAAAGAACCTATACATTCTAAAATATTTATAGGAGCTCTCTTTGTATTGGCAAATAATTTAAAATAGAATTAATTAAAGAATGCATAAATAAGTTGCTGTATATGATTGTGACAGAATACTACTGTGCTGCAAGAAATGATGAATACGTTGTTTTTAGAAAACATGAAAAGACCTGCATGAAATATTGAAGAGTGAAAGGAGCAGAACTAAGAAAACATTGCATGTAGTAATGGCAATATTATTTGAAGAATAACTGTGAATGACTAGGTTATTCTGAACAATATGATCATTCAAATTATCTATGAAGGACTGATGAAGAAAAATGCTATACTTCCATAGGAATAACTGATATATGAAATGATGTATTATATGGTTCTACATTTATATTTATATCAAATGTTGGCCTTCTCTACTGTAGGGTTGAAAAGGAGAGAAGATGTCTTAGAAATCAAAATGTAAATAAATGAATATATATATTTAAAATCTTCTTAATCTCAAATACAGAAATGGGAGTTTCTGAAGAATGAAAGTTGAAGACTATCCAAAGAATAAAACAAAAGTACATGGCAGGTATGGGCCACAACCAAGAACAAAGGAGTTAGAAATAAGTGTACAAGATGTCATGAAATATATAATATGATGGGGTGGGGAATTGATGGGTATCCTAAGAGGACTGTGAATTTCGGGAAACTACAAACTCAATCAGAATCAATAATATCTCAAAATCGATATAATTTGAAGCTCTCTGGAGAAGTAATGTGCTTTGGACTAGACTAGTGATAGTACTTCTGCTCTGACTTGATCAATCTGTATCTGGAGTGCAATGTACAGTTAGGGGCATCACATTTTATAAAGGATATTGTTAAGTTGGAATGTCAATAAAAGAATGAATAAAACAGGTAAGAGATTTAAGATCAGACAATATGAAGACTGATTGAAGAAACTGGATTTTTAACCTGGGAAAGTATAGATAGGTGGGGTCATGATGAAGACACTTAATCTCTCATCTCTAGCTATTTTCATTTCTGTGCCCCATGTCTGGAATGTTCTCCCTCCATATCCCTTTTTTTCTGGTTTCTTCTTGTTTAATTGAAGTCCCAGTCAAAACCATACTTTCTGCAGGAAGTCTTTATCATTCTTCTTAATTCTAGTGCCTTTTGTAAATTATTTCCTGTTTGTTCTTTATGTAATTTGTATTTATTGGTTTGCTTGTTGTCTTCCCATTATATTGTGAGCTCCTTGAAGGGAAGAGATGTCATTTGTCTCCCTTTGCATATTCAGTGCTTAACATAATGTTCGGCATATAGGAGGTGCTTATTAATAAATGTCAATTGACTGACTGATTCTGATACTTAGGAGCTTCCAGATGGAAGAGGGACCTTATTCATTCTGCTCAGAACCTGAGAATAGAAGCAGGAATATGGATGGAAATTATTTTCTAAAAAAAGGCAGGTTTAGAACTGATGGAAATTCTCAGTAATTAGAGATTTCCAAAAGTTGAATGAGTTTCCCTGGGAAATAGTTGATAACTTTTATTGCAAGTTTTCAAGAAAGGAATAGAAGGCTCATTGGATATATTATAGGTACTTTTCTGTCCAGGAATTGGTTGGACTATAGTTACTTCGGAAATCTAACTCTGAGATTCTAAAGCCATAGGTAGTTTAAGTAGCCATTGTTTTATCGTGATGAATTTTGCTCTTGTTTTGAAGAAAAAAAGTTTATGTCCTGTTCAGGACCCTTAAGAATCTATACTGGATGGTGAGGCTATGTGTTCTAGGCTTCCTGGGGAGCTCATCAAGGAGTATGATAATCTCTGAGGTTTTTATAAGGTCAAGATTAAAAGCTGTTGGGTACTGACTGTGGAGATTAATGTTATCTTTTTTAGAGCTTTCCCCAGTTTATGTTCCTGTTTCCCAAGGCTCTGATGCCACTTGTAGGATAGAGCTAGGTCAAGGGTGATTGCCACCTTTCTCCTGCCTGCTTTATATATAACCACAGAGTTTCAGATCTCTGAGTAGGACAGCAAATTAGAGGTCATCTAATTCAGTCCCCAAGATGCCCATTCTAGCATCTCTTTTTCAGGCCTGTCTTACCTTCTTCCATAGCCTCATGAAACCACTAGTCATTAATGACAGAATTTTCTGCTAAAAATTAGCTATTACTTATTAATCATTGATTCCTGAATCCTTTTCCTCCCCCTCAATCTCATTAAATATCTGTGGTTTCCTGCTCAACCATGATATTTCTGTACAAGCAAAAAGACTTCAGAGGAATATCTTTTTTTTTTATTTAGGCTTGATTTTTCTGAGACAAAATGTGCTTTGCAGGAAAAGGAATTCGGCTTCATGTTAACTGTGAAAATCAAATTGAGGCATTTGTTTATTGGGCATTAGAGATCCTGATGACATATGAGGAAAGATTGATTATATCCATGATAGAAAAGTGATAAATACACAAAGGGAGAGCCCTCATTCATACCTATGCTAATGTATTTCCTAACTATTACTTTATATGAGAAGAAATTCATACCTGAAACTTGTATTTTTTATTTTTTAGAAAAAGGCAGGGAATCATAACTTTTGTGACTGGAAAGAACTTTTGGGATTACGTGCAGAACAACTTCTATTTTTGTGCTGATATGAAAACTGGGATCCAGAGGGATAAATTGACTTGTCCAAGGTCACAGATTTTGGATTTGAATATCAATGTTTAGATGTGGAGAGAACCTTCTTCATTGCTCCATGCTGCCTCCCTAGAGCACTATTGGGGCCATTATCCTTCTCTCAGGTAGTAAATGCTTCCAGGTGGCTCCGATTAAGCTTGCTGTAAAACTTAACTTAAATTATCTAGATGGTAAAGAGAGCTAAACACCTGGCTGAAGGAAAACAGTCCCAATTATGTATTGGTGGTAAGAAGATATGAGATGCTCTCTTTTTTGGATATTTTTGATTCCCTTACTGAAGTTTGTATAATATGGTATTTAGCATAATATAAAAATAATTCCCTCAAGAGATATATGGGGTGAAGCTATTTAGGCTTTTTTTTTTTCTTTTTTTGGCTATAAAACACTTTGAAGCCTAATATGTATTGGTGAATCCCGGGATATAAGGAGGGATGTGGAATTTGGGAATCAAATTAAGTTTACTTTTTAAATCTAAAATTTGACATACATAAGCATTTTGATGAGCTTTCTTAGGAGAGGTTTGATGACCTTTCTTAGGGGAAGGGCTGTGGGCCTGGAGGAGGAGGCAGAAGCTATGGTATCCAGCTTATGAATGCCCAGGGCTCCAGCTACTGCTTGGGGTTTTGGGCTGCCAGTGGTTTTGTGTTCTCTACCATATTTTCCTTCACCTGGGTTTCAAACATTGCTATTCATGCCACTGCTGCCACTGCTGCTCCTCCTGCTGAGCTTGCCAGCCACTCCATGCCCCTTCCAGTACTATTGTTTGGGGAGCTAGGACACTATATGGTGCATCCATACCATCCTGCAGGAACTGTTTTAGGACCTTTCCATCAACACTCACAACGTTAGCATTGTGGGTTCCATAGTGACAGTCCTTTGTACCAATACCTTTGCTGGGGAGGATCTGTCCATAGCTGAGGGCAATAGCAGTGGTGGGTACTGATCAGTTGGCTGGCATAACCTCACGTCCCCACTGCTTAACTAAGACAACAACCAAGTGCAATGGGTATTGAGCAAGCTTCAAATGCTGAAGGATTTTTTTCTTATCAAAATGTATTGAATTCTGAATTTGATGAGTTTTGAAGCAGATGAGTTCTGAGTATGCTAGCAGCTAGAACTGTCAGAAAAGGCCATTTATAGAAGTTATCCTTAGAACTGAGTCTTAATGGAAATCAAGGCTTTTGAGAGGCAGAGGTGAGGAAGGTATGCATTTCAAACATGAGAGACAACTAAGACAAAGACATTGAGATAGGCAATGTCATGTTATATGTTCAGAATATCAGATGGGTCAATGCATGGATATGATGAAAGAAGTGTGAGAAAACTAGAAATATAAAAAGGGCCCCATTGTGGAAGGCTTTATAGATCAAAAAGAAACTATCTGTTTAATCCTGGAGGCAACAGGGAGCCATAGGAATATCTCAGATTATCTGTTTTGAATGGATTAGAGTGGGGACACTTTGATGTCCAGAGTCTCGAGGTAGACAAATCAAATATGATGCTATTACAATAGCAGAGGTGAGAAATACTGCCAATATGACCCAGCTTATGTTAATTGAAAAGAGGGGGGTTATGTGAAAAATGTTACAGTATAAACAATAATATTTGGCAAGTAATTTGACAGCTGAAATTAGTGAAAATGAGGAGTCAAGGATGACTCCAAGATTACCAATTTTGACAACTGAAAAGATGCCACTGACTTCCATAGTACTAGGGAATCTCAGACGAGTAGTGGATTTAGAAGGAAAGCTAAGTTTTATTTTGATCATGTTGAGTTTAAAATGCCTACAGGGCATACAGACTAAAATGTCTAATAGATACCTACTAATATAGGTTCTGAGACTAAGGAGCAAGATTAAGGCAGAGTATATAGATTTAAAATTCATTAGCATAGAATAGAAAATAGAATCCTTGGGAACCAATGAGATTACCAAGTGGGAAAGATTTGATTTCAAGTCAACCCCATAACCATTATGACTTTCTCCGCAAATATTAGTAACAATCATTACATAACTTTGCCATAGTTAAATTATAGGTTTAAGCCCTGTATATCTTATCATGCTTTATCCTATATAGCTGGGCTTTCAAGATGCTACCTCTCCCATCATAGAAGAACTTATTTCCATAGAAGAACTTATTATTTCCATGATCATACACTAATGATGTCTTCTTAATTAGCTCCTTAGTATTTTATGTGTTAATTCTCATACTCACAACAAAATTAACCCACACCAGTACTATAGACACCTAAGAGGTCAAAACCATTTGAACAATTATACCTGCAGTTATTCTTGTCTTAATTACTCTCCCCTCCCTTGCATTCTTTATATAATTGGTGAAATCTTCAATCCATACCTTACAGTCAAAGCTATGGGTCATCAATGGTACTGAAGCTATGAGTACACTGATTAGGAAGATCTGTCGTTCGACTCGTACGTAGTACCAACCCAAGATTTGATTCCCAGACAATTCAGACTTCTAGAGGTAGACAATCGAGTAGTTCTTCCCATAGAACTTCCAATTCGAATGTTGATCTCATCAGAGGATGTACTCCACGCATGAGCAGTACCTTCTCTAGGATTAAAAGCAGATGCTATCCCAGGATGACTGAACCAGGGAAAGAGTGGAGAAAAAAGGGAAGAGAGCAAAGAATATAACTTTACACCATACTTACAGTTAGGGAGACTGATGTGAATCATGAATAAACAAATGTGATTGATGAGGGAGGTGAAAAGAAAACCTAAAGAAAACAATGTCACAATAACAAAAGAAGAATATCCAGGAGCCAAAAATTTTCAGATGTTGCAAAATGATCAAGAAGGATAAGGATTAAGTAGAGGCAATTTGATTAATTGAAGGGATGGGTAAAGAATCAACTAGGAATGAATGTCTTTGCTTCAGTAAGAGCTCAGTTGTTGGCCAATGAAGTAAAATCGGGGTAATGGCCTAGCACAGTAATAACAGGGATGTAGGAATTGCAGGCCAGAATGAAGACAAGGAATATGTTTGGGAGAAAGAAATAGAGAGCCATGGAATGATAGGCAATGGTGATAAGAAAAAGTATTTCAGAGTTCTTGATCATGGGAACTGCTAATCATCAGCAGCTACAGATAGTACCAGCAAAAGATTGCCTGTCATCTTTTTATGATGAATTGTCTGACTCACTTTCTCTGGAGAAAGATGCAAAAGCTGTGGTTGCTGCTGCCTCCAAGGTCTGTTCCTGGTGGTGCTCCTGCATATATGACTTATAGGCTTTCATCCCAGTGTCACAGATATCTCCTGTTGCTTCCTAAGCTGTCTTACTCCACCATGACTTTTTTATTGGCTTTGCCACTCCAAAATTTGATTTAAGGTATTATTTTGAAGTTGTTTGAAGGAAACTATTGGAAGAATTAAAATGGGTTGTTGACTGTACAATACCATTTTGACTCCACCCCTTATATTATGTTTATATAGGGCTATATTACTCTCATAACTTGCTTTTACTACTCATTTGCTCTTATTCTGAGTTTTGGGGTAGAGTAGAATGACTTCCCTCAGTCATGATCCTAACTTCTTATGGACTTATGTACATGTGCCTTTCACTAATTTTTCTTTTTGATTGATAGTGTGATTATATCAATATAGGGAAATCCTTTTGCTAATAGAATTTAGCACCTGGTTGGCAACTTCTAGGCTTAGAGAAAATACTCCATATTTGTCAGGGGCGAGATTTGAATTTAGGACTGCTTGACTCAAAGATCATAATGTTATACATTATTCTAGGAGCTTTTACTCCTAGAATTTTTTTTTTTTTGTTGTTGTTCCATGAACGCTTTTCAACAACAACAAAGTGTTGTGAATCTCCATAATAATTGACTATATTGTTCATAATAATACTCTACAATTATTTGCTACTTACTGTATCATTAAATAATTTTTGCGTGGAATCTTGGGACTATCCTCTCAAAGTCTCAAACTCTGAAATGGATTAGAAAGTACTTAATGGGAATCACTATATTATGAAAAGCTACTATTCTTCCTTTTACAATGACGCTATCACCTCAATCCTTCACACCCACTTGTATCAGGGTTTCACATTGTACTTGTTGGGAAACAAATAACTTGACTATAAGGGTCTACCTTGGAGAAAAGGAACTGGGAGTTTTTGTATTTTTTAGAGTTGTATTCCAGTTTGGAATTACACTTTGCCCAGTTCTAATAAAACAATAGGAGAGGCAAGCTCAGCAAGAGTCATCACACAAATCAACTAGCATGGATTGCCCAAGCTACAGAGTGGTGACTATCCCTCTGCCTTGGGTTCAGCCCATTAAAATGCAAATGTGCTTTCTGGAATTGCCTTTGATTTATCTAGGACTGCTAGTCAGGAGGCAACATAAAACTCCTCACACTGAGGAAACTGAAGTAAGCAAGACATCAAGGGGCCATTGGACCCCTTGTCTTTGCCAGCTTCTGACAGCTTCCTATAATTCACCATCCACTCTTTTCCACAACCAGGTGGGGCTGTTTCCAGTTAAACAGGGATGGGTAGAGGGTTCACCTGTCCTATTAGATAACTCCTCTACAATCTAATGAAGTTCCTAGTCCAGAAAAGATGTTCCTGATGTCCCTCTTTCATATTTATTTTTATGTGTCTCTTTCTCAAGTTCTTTTTGTTTATTTTCTTGAGTTGTTTTTTCCTAAGCCTGAACATCTGCGTTTTCCTGTATTCCTCCAATTTCCAAGTTTGATACTACAATGAGGATGAACTGATTATGATGGAATGTGCTAGGGCTGGCTGGAGTGACCAGGGAGAGGAGGTGAAGGCAGAATGCTAAGGACCTAGAAGAATGAAATAAGTATGACAGCCTAGCCTGACCTTTCTTTCTTTCTTTTTTTCCCAGGGATTTGTAATCAGCTTGAGATAAAAATGACTGAATAAATTAAGCATATTATTACCCGTTGTGGGTGGAACTATCTTCTCTACTTCACTTTTTAGTGTTTGGTCTAATCTAAAAATATCCCTTGGAGAGATTTCTTTGGAGAGCATGTCTTAATCATTTTAAACACTCTATTGGGAAGATTGACATACCTATCTATCTATACACAAATGCATCTATGTGTATTTATTATAGGAAGGGAAAGAAAGAGATAGAGACAGAGATACAGAGAGAAAGAGAGAGATAGATACTGAGAGACACAGAAACAGGGAGAGACAAAGAGGCAAGACTGAGGGAGGAGGTCATGAAGTTAAGTAATTTGAAAAAATCCACATAACTAGTGTGGATGTTTGTTCATATCTTGTATTCATGTTTTTTGATTAATAAAAATGCTTAGAGGAGAGGGGAATTTGGGGTAATGATTTTATGGCTATTTAAAGGAGAACTAGGGGAAAAAACTTTTTTGTTCCCACCTGTTTTATGAAAAATCTCTCCCAAAATTGGAATCTATGTTCCTGCATTGGTAAATAGAGATTAGTAGAAATAATCATTGCTTCCTAGGATAGAATACCACCCCCTATTTCCCTACTCCTGCTTCTTGGCTTCCAATTATCATTCTGAATTATATAATTTGAATTATATAAAGAAGAATTTATTGAGTCTATTGTGTAGTGCTTACCTTTTAGTACTGTATCCTGCAAAAGCTCCCACTTATTTTGAAATATCTCTCAGCAAGACCCAATTGGTCTGTGGAGGCATCCAAGCTGGCCTGTATTCATCCCTTTCCCCACTATGTATGACTTTCTCTATGCTTTAAAACTATGTCCTATACTCCCTAAACTGGTACCATCTCTCCCTGTGCTCCTTTAGCTCTTTTTCATGTTATATTTTACATGATTAGAATGTAAACTTCCCCCCACTCCTTGCATTTGTATCCTCTGTGCCTAACACATTGCCTGGCACATAATTTATAATTAATAAATACTTCCTTCTTTTTCCTCCATTTTTCCTTCTCCCAATGAATGGGAATGTAAAGCATTTGAGGAGTCAGAAAGTTGTAATTTGATTCATGTAGAGTCTATAGAAGAGATCAGGAAGACAAGACTGAAGAGGTAGACAAATCACTATTTAAGGAAGGTATTGAATGTTAGGCAAAGAAATTTGAACTTTAGACTAATGATATGAAGAATAAGAACTATTCAAAAGTAGAAAGTTTTTCTACTGTAATTATACTAGAAATCTATTCATCTGTGAAATGAATGGGCTAAACTATATATCTCCAAGGTTCCTTCCAATTCTAGATATATAGACCTATTTTCTTTTGTTTTTCTAGTCTGTAATCTTATTTAGGTTACATTATACTAGAAGACCTGAGAGTCCTAGCACTTTTGGAATTTTGTGATCTTAAGTTCTAAGAATATTCATTGACCAAAAATAGCCTTCCATGGTTTTTGTTAGAATTATTTCATTCATGTCAACAAATATTTATTAAGCATTTACTTTGTGGCAAAAGAGAGATGGCATAGTAAAGTGTATGCAAAGTCTGTCTTTAAGTCTAAAAGACTTAGATGCAAAATTTGCCTCTGATACTGGGTCATGTAACTACAGGCCAATTACTTATCCATTCAAAGCATGAACTGTTAATCATCAATAGTTGCAGGAATTGCCACACAAGGTATTTCCTATTATTGTGAAATCAAAGTTTGAGGCTTTCTTCTCCCCACCCACCCAAATGAGAAAAGCACCATACTTGCCTTTGGAGATAAAAAGACTTAAGAACAATAAATGACTGTCCATTTGTTTGTCAGAAGAATATGGTGAGAGTGACAGGTGGAGAGAAAATCCAAGTTAATGCTTTTAGTAACTTGTATTCCATTTAACCTATAAATACATGTCTTGTTTCACCATCACTCCTTTTCTCTTCCCACTCCCCTCTCAATCTCCATTAGTCACCACTTAACCTAAAACACATTTGATATTCCTCAAAATTTAGTGCCCACCTTCTCCTAACTCATTTTTCCACATCTTGTTCTATAGATATTCTTCAATCCATCTTTATCTTTCAGGCACTAATGTAATTCTCCACTGAATACAATAGTTTCCTTTTGCCTAACACTGAGGCATTTTAGTTTAAAATATTGTAGCATTTTGACAAGAACGCTGGGTAGTCAAGTAAATGAAAATTTCTGAATCATTTACTGTGTCCAATATTGAGCTTAGAAGTATAATTGTGCTGGGGAAGAAACTGTGTCTGTCATCAAGAGCTTCCAAACCATTGCTCAATCAATAAGCACTTATCAGTTACCTACACTAGACTCGTGCTAGGTACCACTAAATTGTTTTGGAAGGATGATGCTAGTCATATTTAAAACAATCAGAAGGTAACATAATAAACTAAATTAACCAATACTCTGTCATCTGGAATTGACTTTCATGAATTTTAGAACTAAGGAAAAAAAGGAAGTCAGAGTGAACTAAGAATTAATAGCTAACATTTATATAAAGGATTAAATTATACAAAGCAAATAATTTTACATTTATCATTTCACTTGATCCTTATAACAACCTTTCTGAGCTAGGTGATGTTATTAACTCCACTTTACATTTTAAGAAAGTGGGCTTTGGAGAGGTTAAATAACTTTACCAGAGAGTTACACAGCTAGTGAATGTTTCAAAAAGACAAACTAAAAAAGATCTTCCTGACTCATCCTATCCATTAGTCTCAGGGAAAGTTTCATGAAGAAGGCAAAAATACAAATATGCTTTCAAAGACTTAGGTTATGTAATAAATAATAGGAGAGAGTATTCAAGACAAAAAGGTGGAATTGGTAGGACATGTAAGGATTATATTGTTTTGAACTAGATGAGGCTTTGATGCTGTATAGTTTAGATTCCATGAATTATCTAGATATGCCATGCTCATCCTATCTTCATACAGTTTATTTTGAAGGGATTTTACATTTATCCCATTAAATTCACTCAGTCATTTAAAGCTACTAAAACTGTTTATCTCAATAGATGCAGGAAAAGCATTTGATAAAACCCAACACCTATTCCTAATAAAAACACTAGAGAGTATAGGAATAAATGGACTTTTCCTTAAAACAGTCTGTAACATCTATTTAAAATCATCAGCAAGCATCATATGTAATGGGGATAAACTGGAACCATTCCCAATAAGATCAAGGGTCAAACAAAATTGCCTACTATCACCATTATTATTGAATATTGTATTAGAAATGCTAGCTTTGGCAATAAGAGAAGAAAAAGAGATTAAAGGAATTAGAATAGGTAATGAGGAAACTAAATTATCATTCTTTGCAGATGATATGATAGTACTATACATGGAGAATCCTAGAGAATCAACTAAAAAACTATTAGAAATAATCCACAACTTTAGCAAAGTTGCAGGATACAAAATAAATGCACATAAATCATCAGCAATTTTATATATTACTACCAATACCCAACAGCAAGAGATAGAAAGAGAAATTCCATTTAAAATAACTGTTGATAGTGTAAAATATTTGGGAATCTATTTTCCAAGGGAAAGTCAGGAACTATATGAGTAAAACTACAAAACACTTTCCACACAATTAAAGTCAGATCTAAACAATTGGAAAAACATCAAATGCTTTTGGCTAGATTGAGCGAATATAATAAAGATGACAATACTCTGGAAACTAATCTATTTATTTAGTGCTGTACCAATCAGACTCCCAAGAAACTATTTTACTAACCTAGAAAAAATAACAACAAAATTCATCTGGAAGAACAAAAGATCAAGAATTTTAAAGGAACTAATGAAAAAAAAATCAAATGAAGTTGGCCTAGCTGTACCTTATCTAAAACTATATTATAAAGCAATAGTCATCAAAACCATTTGGTATTGGCTAAAAAATAGATTAGTTGATCAGTGAAATAGGTTAGGTTCACAGGACAAAATAGTCAATGATTATAATAATTTAGTGTTTGACAAACCCAAAGACACCAACTTTTGGGAATAATAATTCATTATTTGACAAAAACTGCTGGGAAAACTGGAAACTAGAATGGCAGAAACTAGGCATTGACCCACAGTTAATACCATATACCAAGATAAGATCAAAATGGATTCATGATCTAGATATAAAGAATGATATTATAAATGAATTAGAAGAACATAAGATTGTTGGAATACACGGGAACTACCTGACAGTGGCTGCTGGAGATCCAATCCAGAATGGATCTCCTCTTGTGAGAGGATGATCCAAGGAGACGGAAAGGCATTTCCGTTGTTCTTTGACCTCTCTCCTCTTCCCTCTGCCTCCAATTTATCTCATTCCCAGTCCGCAACATGTGTGTCAGCAAAGGCTTCCCTGAAACTCCTTCAGATGCTATGCTATGATCCACAGCTGTAGAGGCTCTCAGAGAATTGACCTGTCCCTTAATATAGGATAACTTTTTGAGCATAGTTCCAAATTGCTCTCCAGAATGGTTGGATCCATTCACAGTTCCACCAACAATGTTTCAAATTGTGCATACCCTTTGATCTAGCAGTATTTCTACTGGAATTATATCCCAAAGAGATTTTAAAGGCAGGAAAGGGACCCATATGTGCAAGCATGTTTGTGGCAGCCCTCTTTGTAGTTGCAAGAAACTAGAAACTGAGTGGATGTCCATTGATTGGAGAATGGCTGAATAAATTATGGTATATGAATGTTATGGAATATTATTGCTCTGTAAGAAATGCCCTGCAGGATGATTTCAGAAAGGCCTGGAGAGACTTACATGAACTGATGCTAAGCGAAATGAACAGAACTAGGAGATCATTGTACACGGCAACATCAATATTATACAATGATCAATTCTGATGGATGTGATTCTCTTCAACAATGAGATGATTCAAACCAGTTCCACTTGTGCAATGATGAAGAGAGCCATCTACATCCAGAGAGAGAACTGTGGCAACAGATTATGGAACACAACATAGCATTCTCACTTTCTTTGTTGTTATTTGCTTGAATTTTGTTTTTTTTCTCAGTTTTTCTTTTTCTTCCTTCTTGATCTGATTTTTCTTATGCAACAAGATAGTTGTATAAATATGTATGCATATGTTGGATTTAACATGTATTTCAACATATTTACCATGTATTGGACTACCTGCCAGCTAGGGAAAGGGATGGGAGGAAGGAGGAGAAAATTTGGAACAAAAAGTTTTGCAAGGGTCAATGTTGGAAAAATTACCCATGCATTTGCTTTGCAAATAAAAAAAAATTTAATTAGATAATTAAAACAATTAAAGCTACTGAAATCTTTTTTTGGGGGGAGTCCTATCTCATCCAATGTGTATGTCC
Organism: Sarcophilus harrisii; assembly: GCF_902635505.1. Taxonomy (NCBI): domain Eukaryota; kingdom Metazoa; phylum Chordata; class Mammalia; order Dasyuromorphia; family Dasyuridae; genus Sarcophilus; species Sarcophilus harrisii. The sequence goes on along the minus strand of NC_045426.1, from coordinate 614,158,664 downwards.
TTCCTAGATATGAAAATGTGTCGTCTGTAATCTGAAAATACCATCTGTATCTATAATCAAGTTATTGTTTAAATGATACGAGGTCAAATTCTATTATGCACAACAAAAAACCTCCTTCAGTTTATATAATAATGATTGCTCATTATAGCCAATAATGACATTGACTTCCTAAGTTCCTAACTTCTTACTTTTTGTCCATAAAGATGAGATGAGAAGCCTTATCAAATATTTTTGGTATTCCATATCTATAAAAGCTTTCCTAGATTATTACCTGCAGATCCATGATAGTTATAAATTACTGTAAGGCACTTATGCTTAGTTATAGATTTTGTTTAAAATATTAAAATAAACAACTTTAACCATGTGAAAAATGGTGAGAACCATGATCTATAATGTTCATATTATCTATCAATGTAGTAACTGTCAATATGTTTAGCCTGATGGCTAAAAGCTCTGTTTCCTAAAAGCTCATGAATTGTCCCTTTAATAATGCATTTTTAAAGTTTTCTTAGGCCTATGCTTTGAGGATTCTATATTATTCCTTTTTTTGAAAAGCAGGACAGCACCAGCTATTTCCATTTTTATATCACTTCTCCCATTCTTTACCATCTTTAAAGATAACTGACAATAGTTTACCAATCACATCTAAGTCTCCAGCATCCTGGGATATAATTCATCTGATGTTAATCACCTGAATTCACCAAGGGTATATAGATACTCTTGATGTCTTCTGAGTTAATTTAGATTTGGACTTTCTAGTTAACATTTTTATTCTGTATTTATTTGGAAGATCATTTTCCTTGGAAGACAAAGTAGAAGAAAAACAGAACTTAAGTTTTTTTTTTCTTTTAATTTTCCATTATCATAATATCATTCACTATAGGTAATGATCATAGTCATTATTTCTTCTTTTGTTCCAAGGTATCATTAGTGGTATAATACAGAGACAGAAATACCCTTGTACTTTACATTCTCTGCATTTTTGATACTTTGAAACTTTGCTAAAACATATCAATCCATCTTGAAGTTTTTCATTTTGAAGATATTCCTTCCCTTGATTCCTGATAGGGAATATCCCAAAACAAAGGAAATTGAAGTGTTAGCCTGGACTATCTAGCCCAGTGCATCCTTGAGTATCAACTCCTTGTGTTAAATAATCTGATAAGTGATCATTAAACCTCTACTTGAAGAGCTCAGTGAATCTTCTACTTCTTGAAGAGGCATACTACTTTTAGAAAATTCTAATGGCTAGGAAGTTGAATTGTTGAATGTTTTTGTTTTTCTTCCTATTATTCACACTTATATCTTGAGAATTCGCACATATTACTCTTAATTTTGCTTTCTGGGACCAAGAATAAGAAGAATGATTTCTTTTACTTTTAAAATCTCTGAGGTTTCAAAGGTAAGATATAGTGTGTTCCTACTACCAAAGACTTCACATTCTTTTGGGGTGAAGGGATACAATATATCCAGAAACAGTTATAATAAAAGATATAGAGTAAAAGGGGAGAAGTACAAAAGCTGAAGGAAAGAGAAAAAAGAGCTTTTCTGGTGGGGCAGAAGGTAGAGAGGAGAGGGGGAAGTTAGAATAAGGGAACATGTAAGGTTGCCTATACTGTCATACTAGGAGATAGGATTTTACAGTGGAGAGGGTGAGCGTTCATATTGGCTAAAACATACATTTGTTAGGGAAAATAAAACAAGATTAGAGGCTTAAGTTAGCACTAGACTATAAAAGAAATTTATAATGGGGGTCCAGGATGTTATTTTTTTAGCCTAATAGTATAGTCTTTTATCCCAAATTTGATTCCTTCTGGTCACAGAGATCCATCCTTCTCCTGTTCTCCTATTCTTCAGTATGTAGATTCTATCATCAATCTCTACCCCAATTCAAGCAATGAGAAAAACAAACCCTTTTCTATTTAATAATTTCCATTCTATGGGGAAAGGCTCTAAAAGGCAGTGGGTAAGAGTCTAGAGCCTATGATTTCTCAGAGGTCCTAAAGGTCTAGACATACTAGTCCTGCTTCAAGGATCTAGTTTCAGAGGTTGTTCAGAGGAATAGTCTGGGATGCTAGGCTTTGGGGAAGCAAATAGGACATGAGGGACCATTAAAGCAGAACCAATGGAAAGTTCTTTGAATAAAGTTCCTCTAATTAGCTTTTCCCCATGTTATCTGATCTATCCAGGGCCATAAGAAAGCCCATCAAATCTTTGTGTGGGTGGGTTATTACCCTGAATATATCTAAATAATATTAAATGATTTCTTCTATTTCACTTGATTTGTCACAGCCTATTAAGCTGAACTACACACATTACTTGACGAATAGACATTACCATCAGTGATCTGAATGCTAATTAATTTAAACCAAAATATTCCCAAGTTTACCTCCCCAATCATATCTGCAAGGATTTAGTCCATACCTTCTAGAGTTTCTCTTAAGTGTGGAGTCTTAATAGACTCCCAGTATTTATTCTCAGATTAATTTTTAAAGGAGAATAAAAAAAATTTTCTCTAGAATGGTGGAGGTGGGGAAGGTAGAGCCTTACAACCTTCTTATACATTTTAGATGATACATAGGGGAAAGAAAAGAAAAACACATTTAGTAAGATCTACTATGTATGAGGTGGTGAATTTATAAATCTTATTTAATTTGATCTTTATAACTTTGGAAAGTAGGTGATATTGTCATCCTCAATTTACAGTTGAGGAAACTGAGGAAGGCAGAAGTTAAGTATCCTGGACCATCCAACTAGAAAGTGTCACACTTGAATTCAGGTCTTCCTCACTCCAGGCCCAGCATTCCATCCATTGCCCTATCTTGCTGCCACTGATAGATATCTGCTGATTATACTGTGTAAGGTAGAAGGCTCTTTTCAACTCCTTGACTTTTATTCACATTCATCTTTCCTAAATATAGACACTCTTCTTCCCTGTGCCTATTGAATTAATATGCATTTTTCAAGACTCAATGCAGGTCATAGCTCTTCTATGAAGCCTTGTTAGGTATTGAGTAATGTAAAGAAGAGATGAAAAAAAGTACTTACCTTCCTTGCTTGCAGAACTTGGGGATTATGATAAATCATACTATGTTGGTGTATTGGTTAGTTTTACTAAATCTCTTTCTTTCTTTTTAATTTTTTGATATAAGGAATGGCTTTAGGGACAGGAAGGGATATCAGAAATGGAAAAGGTGTTAAAAATAACAAGACTAATTAAAGAAAATTAAAGTTCAAGGAACCTTAGAGATCATATACTTCAACCCATTTATTTTATAGAGGAAGAAACAGAAGTGTAAAATAGGGAAGGAAATCACCAAAGGCAACCACAAAATTAATTAGTAGCAGTCTCAGAATTAGAAGACAGGTCTGTTGGCTCCTAGTCTAATATTCTTTTCATACTACTTCTATGCAAGACTTTTATCACAAAATAGGTACTTTTATAGCAAAACTGAGTTATACTTACAATAAGAGAACTTGAGTTCAAATTCTGATTTTATCATTTATCTGTAGGACATGGACCAATCCACTTAACCATTTTCTACATCTGGGAAGTGATGTAATCTGTAAGACCCTTTCTAATTTAGATAGATTCTATATGTTCTTCCAGCTCTATGATTTTGTATATTGTTATATGTTATTTCAATAGATTCTTATTATCTGTTATATTCAACTTTTTTTAAAGTATGCATATGCATACATAGCCATATCCTGTACTATGTTGTATTATATATATATATATATAACCACTCAATTTAGGTCTGGAAGAAGACTTTCTCTAGGATCCTTTCAGAGCACTGGGTATGAAATCTTCCACTTTCAAAGAGATGAAGATAGTTTAGCATTCTTTTGGGAGATCCTGTACTATATTGAATTATCCAGAGATATAAAAGAATTATATATATATATATATATATATATATATATATAATTCTTTTATATCTCTGGATAATTCAATATAGTACAGGATCTCCCAAAAGAATGCTAAACTATCTTCATCTCTTTGAAAGTGGAAGATTTCATACCCAGTGCTCTGAAAGGATCCTAGAGAAAGTCTTCTTCCAGACCTAAATTGAGTGGTTACTGTTTTTGCTGAAAGGAGTGTTAAGATTCTCCAGAAAGAACATTGTAATATTCAGTAAAGCCTGAGGCTGCAGGTGGTGAAGGCTATGGTTATACATTGAAAACTGAATCTAGAAGAGACACCTCTCTCTGTAGGAACTGGGCAATCTATCCCAGCCTAGGCAATTGCCAAGGGATTAAAAGACCCTGACCAATATAACCTATCTACAATCAAGTCTAGTAAAGCACCACTTACTAAGTAGTGGAGTAACCCTTCCCAGCAGAGGATTGATCCACAACAGAGTTGACACAAGTTCAGTTGAGCTATTCATCCATATATTTATGTCATACCCTGCTGTGAGGATAGTGTATATAATCATATATGGCATTATAAATTGTCTATCAACAACACTATCACCCCATTCCTTAATGAACTTCACAAGGACTCTCTGATGCTATGAGTTTCCTTGGCCACATATGTCCCTGTACGTGAACTTTACCAACATTATACTTTGAAGTAAGTTCCGTCTCTTCTTTCCATATACTTTGTGGGATTGCTTTTCTAATGCTTTGTAATTGCTATTATTGTGTCACTCCAATAAATTTGCTTTTTCTAAAAAGTGAATTGAATTTTTCAACAAATTATTAAAGGGAATCATATTGAAAAGGGCTGCTGAGCTACATTGAGCCCAGTATGCAGTTTTGTGAAGGGGGAAGTGAGCCCGAAGGGTATACTTCAGAAGCATTCTTTATTTTCTTGGCTGGCCTACACATACTTTTCACAGAATTAATCAATAAGTTAAAAACATTTATTGTTTAACGTGTTCCAGATATAGGTAGATTGAGACTGAGACAGCCAGAGAACAAAGCTTTCCTTGCCTGGAGATAAAGTAAAGGTAAAGGGGAAAATTTTTTATCTCTAGTCATTGAGTCTAAGAGTGAGATGAGAAACTGGACTGCATAGACTATGTATAAAAGGACTCATGTATAAAAGGGCCTACACGGTGACCTGAGTGTTGAGTGAATCATATTTGAGGTGGTTGAGAGGGTTCAAAAATTAATGGTAGACTATCAGAGGAGCCAGAGAACCAAATCCTGAGTTGGGATGGTAGAAGAAAATTAAGACTATTCACCAGGGATTGAGAGCTATAGGCACCCATTAACACCATAGAATGAGTTCTAATTTTCCCTGAAGCCATTTTTCGTCTTCCCCTTCAGTGAATGGCTCTTAAGACTAGAATGCTTCTTATTGGTTGGAATTATTTTTAGATTCCTTAAGGAATCAAGAACCCATTAGATTTTCTCTCCTGTATAGAAGAATGAATACAAATGTGACCTTCCTATGTGACTCCCCCAGCTAACATTGAGTTTCTAAAGTGCTGAAATAATAGTATGAAATATTGAAATACTTTGTGTCAGGCATAGAATTAAGGGCTTTACAAATCTCACCTCATTTGATCCTCACGGCAACTTTGGGAGGCAGGTGCTATGATTATTTCTATTTTACTACTGAAACCAAAGCAGAAGTAACTGATTTATCTAGTGTTACACAACTGGGATCAGATATGAACTGGGATTTTTTTGATCCTAGGTCCAGCACTCTATCCACTGTTCCAATAGTGTCTTATCTTTTGGACTCTAACTTCCTTACTTGGAGCTCTTTCTCTTTCTCTGGATATACTTTCCCAATAAATTCAGGTTTCCTATGGTTTACTTCCCATTTCCTAAGGCTCTTAATCCTTGTTTGCTTTTATAGCTATTATTAACATTAAGATCCTGAGGGCCTTAATCTCCTTTTTTTAGGAGATTGGCACTTTTCTTTTTGGTTTTATTTATTATCTAATTGAGGTAGTAAATGAAGTTGTTTGGCTAAAGAACTAATCACTTCTCTCTTCAGTCCCTAACTCCAAGTGGGTAAAGCCATTCTTTCCTAGATTCTCCCTTTAAATTATCTCTGGGAATTTACCCAGCTCAGTTTATGGATGTGTAGAAGGAAAAGGAGTTGACTGAAGTAATTGTCAGAGAAGGATATTCCTTGCTCTTTTCTTATCTAGTCACCTCCTATCATAACACTACAGTCTCCTTTTGGGTCTAGATAAAAGTCTGGGTGGATCCCTTTGATCCTTTATTTTCTTTGAGGGAACTATAATAATAGGTATAAATAAAAATCTCTTTTCCCCCCTTGAACTTCTAGTTGGCAAAATGAAACAAAAACAAAATAAAACAAAAAATGTCCCAGCAATTAGAAAAATAATTCTTTTCTCTCTTTCTCTGTCCCGATGGGACCAGAGCCTCCTAATTCCCTACTTCTTAAAATTCACCCCTTCTCCCCAGAAGGTCATATAGTCAAAGGATCATCTCTTAGAGAGAAGCCTGTTTCTTTTAAGAGTACATGACTAAAACCGAAAGTAAAGGTTTAAAAAGGAGAGGGGAGAAAAGAAATAAAGAATGGGATGTAGTGTCAGTGAGAGATCCAAAGCAAAGTAAAAGATGGAGAGGTAAGAGGTTGACCAATGTCATTCTGACATTGATGTCACAAAGTTACATTGTCATTGCAACAAAAAATGTGTCACTTTCATTGTTATTCTAGGTGAAATATAACATTTGAAGTCTACTCCCATCAGGACTATTCTCCTGTGACAGCTACTCTTTCTGTATTCATCTCTCCCTCAGTTCCATGGACACATACAAGGAAAACCCCCCCCCCCCATGGCTGAAACTGTTTCACATGATTGATGCAAAGGCAATAGTTGGGTCTAGCAATGGTGTCCCTAGATTCCATGAAACACTATGGTTGTGGTTCTCTCTTCCTTTCCTCTCTTCTCTCTGTCTCTGTCATATTCTTTTTTTTCTCTTCTTTCACTCTCTGAATTTGTCTGTCTCTCTCTGTCTCTCTGTGTCTGTGTCTGTCTCTCTTTGTGCATCATTTTCTCTCTCCTCTCTTCTCCTTCCCTTCTCCTCTTTTCTCTCTCTCACTCTCTCTCTCTCTCTACTCTGTGTCTCTCTGTCATACTCTCTGGGTCTATCTATGTCTCTCTGGGTCTGTCTCTCTGTCTCTGTGTCTTTTTCTCTATGTGTCTCTGTCCCTCTCTGTTTCTGTCTGTCTGTCTCTGTCTCTGTCTCTGTGTCTTTTTGTGTCTGTCTCTTTTTCTGTCTTTATATCTCTATCATCACATTTTATATAGGAACTGTCCAAACTGCCCAAGAAGAAGCCTTTTTTTTTTTTTTTTTTTTTTTTTTTTTTTTTTTTTTGCCAATGTAGTTCTTGACATTTGCCAGTAGGAGACTGTCCTAAGAGATTCAGTAAATTATTGTGAGATGTGTAATTTCTGTCACTGGATAGAAGAACTCTGCATTCTGATGTTCAGTCTATGCTGCTCTATGTCTAGTGTCCCTATATCTTGAAATAACCTTGAATTTACTTTGTTTTTATTTTACATTCATTTAGTTGTTCATATGTTCCATTTTCCCAGGAGAATATATGTTCTTTGAGGAAAGGAGGTGTTTCATTCTTGGCTTTATATCCCTAATGCCTAACACTTTATCTAGAACGTATCAGGAGCTCAATAAATTTTTGATAAATGAATGGATGAATGGATGGAAGAATTTAATGAATGGATAAAAACTATGGAATCTTGTAAATTCATACCACCAAGAGATATATAAGTCATGAGAGCGTCTGATTTGAATCAATCAAGAAAAAAAAACTATCAATCTATCAGTCAACATGCATTTATTAAGAATTTATTATGGACCATGTACTGTATTAAGTTTTGGGAGCACAAATATAAACTAAAAAAGAGGTGGTCCCTGATCTTAAGAAACTTAAATTCTAATGGAAGAAGACAACATACAAAAGGAAGCTAAGGGGATGGAGGCAGGGAGCCAACAATACCAATGACACAATAGACAAAATTTGGAGTGTAGCCTGATGAAGACTGCAACAAGGTTAACCTTGTGGTCCTATTAAAAAGGGAGGTTCTGGGTGAAGTGATCCAATCAAAGGGAGAGCCTTTAGGGATGGAGGCTACTTCCAAAATGTGAATTACAGGTTGGAGTGAGATTCTAATTTGAAGAGCAGTCTGCAGAATGGTAGTGGAAGTCTGGAATGAAGCTTATTCAAAGCCCAGAAGATATTGAACAAGGAAAGTCACTGAAGATACTTAGAGTTAATTCAGTTTGATTTTGTGCCTGGTACAGTGGTAGATATTGGGCACCCAAGATAAGAATAAATTAGTCCCTGCTCTAATGGACCTTGCATTCTCCCCAGAGCAGGCCAACATACATATAAAAAAGTATGTACAACACACATACAGATATCTCTATATCTATCTAGATCTATGTAATGATGATTTCATTCTCTCAGAACTGATTATGCTTTTCCCTCAGGGTTTTAGGTTACCTTTTTTTTTTTTTTTTTTTTTAATACTTTTGGTTCAGGCACAATGACAACATATTTCCCCTACTGTTCATCTCTAGTTGTTAAGTATTCTAGTTCCCTTTAAACCAATTAATTTTGATTAGCTTTTTCAAAGCAATATTTCATAATAAAAATACAAATCTAACAACTGGGAGACAAACTCAATCTTGTTACACTTCCTCTAAGAGGAGAAAGGATTAAGACTTGACATAATTTCTACATAGCATTTGCCCCATCAAGTTCACTTTCAAACACAACATGGCCAATTATCAGATGGGACACATCTGCCTTTTTGCTATTCAAATCCTAGGATCTCCAGCTTCTTAACTCCTAGTGGCTTCCTCTCCTGGACTTTCAAGTTTATAGCCCCTTCCAACTTTTTTTTTCATTTAAAACAGAAATAATAAACCTGATGAGGCAAAGAACAGAAGATCATATTCATGGGCTGCATTTTGGTCTTGAATGGAGAAAGTGCAAGAACTCTCCCATTATGTGATTTTCTTTCCTACCTTAACAGTAGTCATGGAGAAAAAAGACTGAACAAAAGGAGTCTCTGGCTGATTAGTGCCTTTTGAATGGATTCTAGAGCCAGTTACACAGCAAATCAACAATCTCTTTTTTGATACTTGGTGAATAGACCAGAAACAGTTACAAAAAGACTGCCCATGCTCCAAATCAGGAAGTAGGTTGTTTTCCTTATATGTCTCCATGCTTTTTCAAAAGAAGCAGAAAGTTTCCCAAGACTCTTCCATGTAGAGGAGGGTATCACCCCTACTTCATACTAAATATAAGGTGATTATGAGCAGAGGAAAGCACCAATACTGTGGAACTCAGGACAGACTTTGTATGGAAAGTGGTAGTTGAGCTGAATTTTTTGTGAAATCCTACATATACTTTTTGGCTTCTTGTAAGGAAGTGCTGGCTATATGACATGCAAATATTATTGGGGCAACTGTAAATTATGAATAGAGATATTGTGTGAATCAGTTTGCTTGAGATAATACCCTTATTCTGCTGACACACAAGGTTTTAAGTGAAAAACAATTAAAATGAGTTTCTCTTCTTTCCTCCTTTTTACCTCCCCCTAGCTTTTTTGAAAGAATGTAAAAAAAAAAAAAAGTATGTCAACTCTCAGAAACAGAATTGGTAGAAACAGCTCTCTCTGCCTTTCTGAAATTGTTTTGTGTGACTTTGTTCCTCACATCTCTTCTAGCCCATCAAACATAGGTTGTGGAAATAAGTAATGTGGCCCAGAGTAGCATTTTCTCTGTGAAACATTTAAAACATTTAAAAAGTTATCTTGCATTCCAAACAACATGACTATGTCTGATCTTGTCGCAAATATGAGTACCATTGTTTTTCTTTCTTTGGGAAAGAAAATGTCAAGTTAGCAACATTCATTAGACACCCACTGTGTACAGAGCTTCTACATTTGAAAATATCTGTGGTTCCTTCCAACAGTAAAGTCTATCTCTCTCTTTAAACACTAGTGAAGAGAAATAAGGTGAATAGAAAATAAAATTTCTGTCCTCAAGAAGCTTGTGATGTAGTAGGGAAGATAGAATAGACACTAATGGGAAAGATACCAACAATAAAACTTAGAGAGGCTGTCCAGTAGAAAGAACATTCTTCTTCTAGTTTTGACCAAACCAGTAGCAAGCTCTGTGATTGTGGGCAAGCCCTTAAATCTCTCTGTTCTTTGGTTTGTGGTATTGGAATGAGAAGGAGAACAATAGACAAATTGGACAAAACTCAGAGCTATCAAGAATCCTCATAAGCTGTATATAGACTAGAAAACCACACATTAACATTATACATGTTTTGTTGTGTTTTTTTTATTTGTTAAAAAACAGTCCCAATTATATTTTAATCTGATTGAGGCAGCACTAAGGAATGTTACAGGATCTATATATTGGAGAACTGATAGAAACTAGAAAATATGTGACATTGGGAAGGAGCATAGGATATAAATTACAGGACTTGGGAAGAGTCCCTGGATCGTCAAAAGCAGTGAATTCAGCTAGTGGAAAAGGCAATAGACTTAGAATTAGAGGAGTTGGTCTTTGCTTCTTATTATCTATGTGAAACTTGGTAAGTCATCTATGTAGGTCTGAGTTTCCTCTTATATAAAATGAGGGGTTTATAAGAAAAAAAGCTAGAAGGGATCCAAGAAGTTACCTAGTCTAACCTCCTTGTCTAGCATATGATAAAAAGAAGTCTGGAGAGATTAAATAACTTGATCAAGATCATATAGCTAATAAGAGATCTTGAATTTAACTCAAATTGTTGAATTTAAAATCAGTGCTTTCTACTAAATTGTGCTAAATTAAGTTTGGGAAAAAAAAAAACCTCTTAAGATGTTTCCTGACCCTGAGTTCTATGATTCTGCTCCTAACTGGTGTTAACTATTTTTGTGACTTTGCTAAGTCATTCTCTTTCTCTGCACCTCAGTTTCTGAGCCATTTAAAATGAAGCAATAGATCAGATGACCTGTAAAATCACTTTTTTTCACTTGTAAAATCCTTTAAGTCCATGAATAGGTAATCTTTATACAAGCAAAACATTAATTAAAAAAAAAAGATGCATAGGAACACTAAAGGATCAATCATAGGTCTCCTGGACAGTATAACAAGTAAAAACAAAAACAAAAACAAAAAACCTGAACTCCATAATACAAGAAATAATACAACAAAACTACCCAGGATTTCTGAACACATAAAACAAAATACTTGTCCTTTCCAATCTTGATTATTAAAGCGCCTAGCTTAAATATGTGCTCTTTCAATTATTTTCATATTTATCATTCCTGGCATCTATTGTATACCTTTATTTTGTCTGTAACCTCTTCTCCTAAAGAATGGCCAATGTGAACTGCCAATGAGAATGGTCAATGTAAATTCTTCATTTGGTGGCTACATCAATGTCATCATTTGGTGCTAACCCCCAAACACATCATTTCCCTAAGAATTGCTCCTATTTAATCACATAAATTTAATCTGCAGGTTTGGGTTCTTAGAAAAACCAACCCCTCATCCCACCTCTGAGATCCTGGGGACAGATGATATCCAGAAGTGTGATAGAGTATGTACCCAGTGAAATGATTTTATGGTAAATGAGAAAAATGATCATGTCAAGAAAAAGATAAAATGGATTTTATAAGCAAAAACATGGGAAATTTTATACCATGATGTGATATTTCTATTCTTTCTATAACTTGAAGTAATAAGTCTCTCTCAGAATGAGGTACAACAGAAAAAAAAAAAAAGAGAGTCAGGGACAAGATTTTCAGTGCAACAATATGAAAAAAAAAACTTTTTAGAAGAGAAAATTCAAAATAGATACTTTAGAAGCTTTAATTCCTTCAGGAATTAAGTAACTAAAGAAGGACTAAATATGTTTATGGGCCATAAATTGAAGAAAAATAGGATAGAAAGGAAAGAGAAATAATGAAAGGAATAAAACAAAGAAATTCTTTTTAGAAATAGGTGCAGAAAATGAATATTTAAAGCTAATAAACATAATGAATTGAAAAGAAGAGGAAGTTGTTTACTTGACTATCTGAAAGGAAAAGAGAGAAAGAAGTAGATAACTAGATTAAAAAATAAGAAACAAAAGGAGTTAATAAGTTAAGCAAAATGCAAACATAGATTAAAAGAGCTTTTTTCCCCTTAAAAATAGAAATTATCTGAATCTTAGAGAACCAGTTTCCTAAGAACTGGTAGCTAGTGGTGAAGTAGATAGATAACTCTTCCTGGAGTCAGGGGAGCTTGAGTTTAAATCTGGTTTCAGGCACTTACTAACTCTCTGCCTCAGTTTCTTCAACTGCAAAATGGGGAAAACAATACTTTTCTCATAGGATTGTGCAAAAATCAAATAAAATAACATAGTAAAGCTCTTAACAAAGTCCCTGACACATTAATAAGTGTTAACTTCCTCCTCTTCTTAACAAAAATTGGGAAAGGCAAAAGAGCCAGAGAGAATAGGTTTGCCTTGAAATAGCCAAAATAAATGGAGATAAAATACTGTATTTGCAGAGGAAGAGAAAAAATAATTATAATAAAAACTCCAATATTAGAGACAAGTGAAAGAAGATAAAAATCTGACTCAAAACTTAAAAAACAAATTATTAAACTTTAAATTTGTTTTAATTCAGTAAAAACAAGTTACAGATTGGATAAGAAAACAAAATTCCACAATATTTCCTTACAAGAAACAAACCTAAACAACAAAAACATATGTAGAAAAAAAATCAGAGGCCAGACTCAATATATTATGCTTCAGCTGAATCCCAAAAAAGTACTAGTTGCAATCATGCTATCAGAAAAAAGAAAAAAATGCAAACATAATATACAATAACATAAAATGAAATAAACAAGAAAAACACATTATGCTAGAAGGAACCATAGAGAACAAAACAATTTCAGTATTTAATTTAAATGTTCCAACTGCATTGGCATTGTAGTTTTAAAAAGAAAAAAATGGAATTATCAGAAGATATACATATGATAGTGGCATATTTCAAAGTCAATCTGTATGTTTTGGATTAATTTGACAAAGATAAGCAAAAGGGAAAATATAAAATTAAACACATTTTTGGAGAGACTTAGGAAAAAAGAATCTGTGGGCTCTTCTTAATGGTACTGATTGAGAAACACAAGAACACACACACACACACACACACACATATATATATATATATATTTCTGAACATCACATAGAGTTCTTAAAAAAATTAGCCACATATTAAAGCACAAAGTTATTGTAAACAAATATAAAAAGAAATGCTAAATACATCCTTTACAGACTACAGTGCAATAAAAATATTACTCAGTTTAGGAAGTAGAAACAAAAGATGCATATCCAAATGAAGGTTAAAAATAAGATACCAAATAATTAATGAGTCAAAGTATACATCAGAGAAAAAATACATATATAACATGAAACATCAAAATTGCTGAGCTGCTATGGGGCAGGAAAATGGGAGGAAATAAACACATTAAATTACTCCTTTGCATCAAGGACTGTCCTAAGAGTTTTTCCTCTGTTATATCTCTTGATCCTCAAAACAATCTTATGAGGTAAGTGCTGTTATTATCCTCATTTTACAGTTATAGAAACTGAGCCAGTCAACTAGTAACTGTCTGAGATCAGATTTTAATATGGGTTTTCCTGACTCTAGGTTATACTAAATTTATTGCATTACTATCTGTCAACTCCTCAGGGAAAACAAATCATTACAAGCATATATCAATAAAATAGAAAAGTAGGGCACACAGATGGTAAATTAAAAAGCAGAGACTTGCCTGAGTTCTCTCTAAAATGCCTCCAAAACACTTTAAATAATGCCTCAAAACAAATTTTGGAGTTCCAGAGTTCACAAAAGGATGAGATGAAATGATTTTCTAATGAAGGCAACTTAAAAAGACAGCAGGAAAGGATGATGGAGCAAAGTTTAGAGCAGCAAGGCAGTTCCCAGACTTATGAGTTCACAGTCAGATCACTGATCAGAAAGAGATCAAAGGGATCCCTTTACTGGCAGCAGGGGCAGGATTCCATTGCATAGTCCATATTTGAGTATGGATTTCAGTCTGAGGATGAGATGGAGCACTTGTACACTTGTATACCAGAGCTTGCAGCCACAAGGAAACTGAGACCTTGCTCACAGTTTCAGGATAGAAAAGAGAATAGAACACAGTCCAGGAGAGGAGTAGTAAACAGGCTTCTCCTGAGATCATATCACCTTGGAAAGACCCAAAACTTACACATCTCTAGAATTAGTTCTGAAACAGCTATAGAAAACAACAACAACAAACCATGAAAATTAGGGACAGTGTCCCTTTCACTCCAGAGCAGAGCCCCACTTTACTATAAAATTACAATAAAAATGAGCAAGCAGCAGAAAAAAAAAATCCTGACTATAGAAAGGTATTATAGTGACAAGAAAGGACAAAACAAACTTAGAACACAACAAAATGAAAATTGTTATATTCAAAGTCTTAAAGAAATATATAAATTTGTCTTAGGCCATATAAGAGCTCAAAATAACAAGTAAGAGAGGTAGAGAAAATTGGGAAGACAAATAAGAATGATATAAAAAATCATGAAAAAGGAGTCAATAGCTTGGAAGAGGAGACACAAAACACTGAAGAAAATAACAACTTAAAAAGTAACAGAACAGATGGTAAAAAGAAAGACAGAAATCCAATGAGGAAAAGATTGCCTTGTAAAGAACAATTGACAAAATGGAAAAAAAAAAAAAGAAAATAAAAAAATTCACTAAAGAAATCCTTTAAAAGTAAAAGTGGCCAAATTGCAAAGGAAGTACAAAGATTCACTGAAGAAAATAATTCCTTAAAAATTAGAATTACTTGCATTATTGTTAGGGTTATGAAAGGATCCAACTATTCTGTAAAGTCATTTGGAATTATGTCCAAAGGGTTACAAAACTCTGCATACCTTTGATTCAGAAAAATCATTACTGAGCAGCTAGGTGGCACAGTGGATAGAGCACTGGCCCTGAAGTCAAGAGGACCCGAATTAAAATCTGATCTCAGACACACTTCATACTTCCTAGCTGTGTGACCCTGGGCAAGTCACTTAACCCCAATTGCCTCAGCAAAAAAGAAAAAAAAAAGAAGCATCAC
This sequence comes from Sarcophilus harrisii, assembly GCF_902635505.1. NCBI lineage: Eukaryota > Metazoa > Chordata > Mammalia > Dasyuromorphia > Dasyuridae > Sarcophilus > Sarcophilus harrisii. The sequence continues at coordinate 614,143,538 of NC_045426.1, read as the reverse complement.
TACTGAATCTATATCTCAAAGAGATCATAAAAGAGGGAAAAGGACCTATATGTGCAAAAATGTTTATAGAAGCTCTTTTTGTAGTGGTAAGGCATTGGAAACTGAGTTAATGCCCATTAGTTGAGGAATGGCTGAATAAGTTATAGTATATAAATGAAATGGAATTTTATTATTCTGTAAGAAATTGTGAGAATGGTGATTCCAGAAAATATGGAAAAACTAACATGAACTGATGCTGAGTAAAGTGAACAGAACCAAGAGAACATTGTACACACCAACAGCAAGTTTATATGATGATCAGCTGTGATGAATTTGGCTCTTCTTAGCAATGCAGTGATTCAAAATCATTTCAATAAATTTGCGATGGAAAGAGAGAACTATGAAGACTGAATGTGGATCAAAACATAATATTTTCACCAGTTTTTTGGTTTGTTTCTTTGCTTTTTCTTTCTTGTGTTTTTTCTCTTTTGATCTGATTTTTCTTGCACATAACAAATATGAAAATATGTTTAAAGGGATTGTACATGTTTAACCTATATCAGATTGCTTAGTCTTAGGGATGGGAGAGGTAAGAGGAGAAAAATTGTCAAACACAAAATCTTACAAAAATGAATGTTGAAAACTATATTTACATATATTTGGAAAAACAAAATAGTATTGAGAAAAAAATTAGAATTAGGTAAGTGCCTTAAATATTTAATCATAGCAATGACTTAGCTATTCTTAGTAATACAGTGTTTTAAAAATTATTCTGAAGGATTTATGATGGCTATCCCCACTTTCTTTGCTTTAGTTGAATAAAAATAAATTCTGCTCCAGCCCCTCACCTTTATCCTGTGTATATCTCTCAGCTTCAAATGTGTTTCTTGTAAAGAACATATTGTAGGATTCTGTTTTTTAATTAATCTGCTATCTGCATCCATTTTATGAGTATTTATCCCATTCTTGTTTATAGTTATGATATACCTGTATATTTCCCTCCTTGCTATTTTTTCCTTATCATCCTCCCTTCTCTTATCATCACTTTCATTTCCCTCTTTGTATCACAGCTTTCCTCAAGAGAAGAAGAAACCCTCCCTTTATTTACCAACTCCACCTTCTATTATCCCTATGTTTTGGTACATCCTTATTGGGTGAGCTAATTTTAATGATAGTAAGGTTTAAATTTTGCCAGCTCCAACCTCATCCCCAACTTTATCATCCCCTACATTATAATAACTCTTTTGTGCTTCTTTAATATGGGATAATTTATCCTATTCATTCTCCCCCTCCTTCCGGTGAAATTTTCTTTCCTACCCCTTAATTTTTTGGAGGCATCATCCCATCATAGGCATCTTTGATTCACCTTTTGTCTATATATACTCTCTCTAATTGGTTAAATAGTAATAAAGTTAAAAGTTACAAATGTTATATTGTCATATAGCAATCAATATGAGATTAAAATTAAATAGAAATTAAATAATCATTGGGGAATGGCTGAATAAGTTATGATATTTGAATGTTATGGAATATTATTGTCTATATAAGAAATAATCAGCAAGATGATTTCAGAAAGGCCTGGAGAGACTTTCAAGAACTGGTGCTAAGTGAAGTGAATAAAACCAAGAGAACATTGTTCACAGCAACAAGATTATGTGATGCTCAACTCTGATGGACATGGCTCTTTTCAACAGTGATGTAATTTGGGATAATTCCAATACATTTGTGATGGAGAGAGCCATCTGCATCTAGAAGGAGAACTACGGAGACTGAATTTGGATCACAACATGGTATTTTTATTTTTTTTATTGTTGTTTCCTTGCTTTTTATTTTCTTTCTCTTTTTTTTCTTTTTTTGATATGATTTTTCTTGTGCAGCATGATAAATGTGGAAACATGTATAAAAGAATTGCATAAAAATACCAAACACTTTCCACACGAATAAAGACAGATCTAACCAATTGAAAAATTATTAAGTGCTCTTGGATAGGTTGAGCAAATATAATAAAGATGGCAATACTCCCTAAACTAATCTATTTATTTAGTGCTATACCAATCAGACTCCCAAAAAACTATTTTAATGACTTAGAAAAAATAACAACAAAATTCATCTGTAAGAACAAAAAAAAGGTCAAGACTTTCAAGGGAACTAATGAAAAAAAAATCAAATGAAGGTGGCCTACCTGTACCAGATCTAAAACTATATTATAAAGCAGTGGTCACCAAAACCATTTGGTATTGGCTAAGAAATAGACTAATTGATCAATGAAATAGGTTAGGTTCACAGGACAAAATAGTCATTAAATATAATAATCTGGTGTTTGACAAACCCAAAGACTCCAACTTTGGGGATAAGAATTCACTGTTTGACAAAAACTGCTGGGAAAATTGGAAATTAGTATGGCAGAAACTAGGCATTGACCCACACTTAACACCATACACTAAGATAAGGTCAAAATGGATTCATGATCTAGGCATAAAAAATGAAATTATAAATAAATTAGAACATAGGATAATTTACCTTTCAGACCTGTAGAGGAGGAAGGAATTTGTGACCAAAGAAGAACAAGAGATCATTATTGATCACAAAATAGAAAATTTTGATTATATCAAGTTAAAACAAAACTAATGCAGACAATATTAGAAGGGAAGCAATAAAGTGGGAAAACATTTTTACACTCAAAGGTTCTGATACAGGCCTCATTTCCAAAATATATAGAGGATTGACTCTAATATATAAGAAATTACTCCATTCTCTAATTGATAAATGGTCAAAGGATATGAACAGACAATTTTCAGATGAAGAAATTGAAACTATTTCTAGCCATATGAAAAGATGCTCCAAATCATTATTGATCAGAGAAATGAAAATTAAGACAACTCTGAGATAACACTACATACCTCTCAGATTGGCTAGGATGACAGGAAAAGAAAATGATGAATGTTGGAGGGGATGTGGGAAAATAGGGACACTGATACATTGTTGGTGGAATTGTGAATATATCCAACCATTCTGGAGAGCAATTTGGAACTATGCTCAAAAAGTTGTCAAACTATGCATATCCTTTGGTCCAGCAGTGTTACTACTAGGCTTATATCCCAAAGACATCTTAAAGAAGGGAAAGGAACCTATATTGTCTACTTGCATTTTTGTTTTCCTTCTCAGGCTATTTTTACCTTATTTCTAAATCCGATTTTTCCTGTACAGCAAGATAACTGTATAAATATGTATACATATATTGCATTTAACATATACTTTAACATATTTAATGTGTATTGATCTACCTGCCATCTAGGGAAGGGGATGGGGGGAAGGAGAAAAGTTGGAACAAAAGGTTTTGCAAGGATCACTGCTGAAAAATTACCTATGCATATGTCTTGTAAATAAAAAGCTATAATGATTAAAAAAAAAAGAATTTCATATATTTAACATACATTGGATTAGTTGCTATCTAGGAGAGGGAGTGAAGAGAGAAAAATTTGGAACACAAGATTTTGCAATTTGGAATTTGCAATTTGGAACACCAGATTTTGCATGAGTGAATGTTGAAAACTATCTTTATATATAATTTGAAAATAAAAATAAAAATCTATTATTTGAAAAAGAAATAATCTAATAAGAAATAAATGGGTCAAAGAATAAATAATAAAAAAATTGATAATTTCATTAAAGAAAATGAGTATAATGAGACAACACATCAAAATTTACAGGATGCAGCCAAAGCTACAGTTAAGAGAACATTTATATCTCTGATTGCTAAATTCAAGAAAATAGAGGAAAAGCAGATCATTGAATTGGGTCTGCAATTAAACAAACAAACAGGAAAAAAGAATAAATCAAATATCCCTAATGTAAAAGTAAATCAGGAATCCTAAAAATCAAAGAAGAGATTGATAAAATTGAAAGTAAGAAAACTTAGAACTAAAAAATAAAACTAGAATCTGGTTTTATTGAAAAAAAAACATAAATCATTGATTTATTTGATTTAGAAAAGGAAAGAAGAAAACCAAGTAACTAGTATGAAAAACTAATGTGGTGAATTCACCAAAATATGCCCAATCAAATTCCAATGAATTTGACAATCTAAATGAAATGGATGAATAAATACCAAAATATTAATTATCTAGACCAGCAAAAGAAGAATACAATATTTAAATAACCCAATAAAAAAAGTAATTGAACAAACTGTCAGTGAACTGAGTAGATCCACAAGGAGATTCTAACAAACATTTAAAGAACAATTAATAGTATATGAACTATTTGGGAAAAAAGGAGAAAAAAGGAATCCTATCAAATATCTTTTACAATACAATTATTGTTCTGATAACTAAACTAGGAAAAGCCCAAACAGAAAAAGATAATTGTAGGCCAATTTTTATAATGGATATTGTCGCAGAGATTTTAAATAAAATAGTAGTGAAGAAAATATAGCAATATATGGTAAGGATCACGTACTATACCCAGGTGGGATTTATACCAGAAATTTAAAGCTGGTTCAATATTAGGAAAACTACCAGCATAATTGACCATATTAATAAGAAAACCAACAAAAATCATAAGATTATCTTAACAGATGTAGAAAAAACTTGATAAAATACAGTATCTATTCCAATTAAAAACACTAGAAAGTATAGACATGCATGGACATTATTTTAAAATAAGTAATATTAATTAATAATGTTTAACCATTAGCAAGCATTATCTATAAAGGGTATCCATTATAACCTCTATATTTTTCTTTCAGGTTTCACATGTAGCCATTTTGCCTTGGTTTTCTAAGTTTTCTAAGTTTTTTCTAAGTTTTTGCCTTGATTCTCCATCACCATCACTTCTCTAGTCAAGTTCTTTGTTGATGGTGGTGTTGTTTATCTCTGTCTATCTCTTTCTGTCTCTGCCTCTTTCTGTTTCTGTCTCTGTGTGTCTGTCTCTGCTCTGTGTGTCTCTGTCTTTCTCTGTCTCTGTCTCTTCTCTGTGTGTCTCTGTTTCTATCTCTTTCTGTCCCTCTGGCTCTGACTCTGTCTCTATCTCTGTGTCTCTTTCTCTGTCTCTGTCTTTGTGTCTGTCTCTCTCTCTCTCTCTCTCTCTCTCTCTCTCTCTCTCTCTCTCTCTCTCTGTATGTCTGTCTCTCTGTCTCTGTCTCTCTTTGCTTTTCATTTGTTACTTGATGTTTCCATGTGATTGTTGGGCTTTGATCCTGCACTCTCTCAAGCTATTTGTGCTATGACTCAGGATCTTACTGTTGACTTTTTTTGCTGGGATGAATCAGGACTTAGCTGTTTGTTTTCATTATAAGAGAGGCTATCTTTCTGGCTTTTACTGGGCAGTGAAGCTTCACTGATGGCCTTCCTTGAGTGTGGGATTTAGCTCATGAATGGGGTCTCTTTGCTGGGATGCTGTGGTAATAAAATCTTTTTGATGGCTACAGATAGAGGAGGGATTTTGTTGCTGATTGACTCCAGGTGTGGGGCTTTGCTGGCATGTTGCTATGGAAATAGGATTTCTTAGCTCATAAATTCTAGGTTTGGTACAGGACTTCATTGCTGGTCAACTATGGGCTCAAGGCCTTGATGGTGGTTTGTGCTGAGGGTGGGATCACTGGGGTTGCTCCAGACCATTCACTTATGTGGGGCTCCAAGAGCCCTACTATGGGACCCCTTATGGGAGGGTGGCTGCTGCTGCTCTTGGACCTCACTCTCTTCCCATTCTTGTGAGACAGAACTTTCCTTTAGTGCTAGTAAGCTAATTCCTTGCTCCTAGATAAATTTTGAGGTAGATATCTAGTTGTTTGGAGAGGAATTTAGGAGAGCTTCAGAGGGTTCCTTCCTTACTCTGCCATCTTGCCACTGGAAATCAAGGATTCTTTCCTATACAAGTTCCAGTGATCAATCAGTTTCCACTTCAACATGGTCTCATGATTAAAGCTATTACTATGTCATCCGAACAACTGTTACAGTTGACTGACATTTCTAATTTTAATAACAATAGCAATATTAATATTAACTACTAATGGTGATATTAAAATTGACAGTAGCAAAGATAAAAAAACAAACTTCTTTGTTCTCATTTAATTCTCATATGTAACTTTTTGAGGGATTGCTACAACAATTGATCCAACCTATTTATATCAGTGGAAGGGTAATCATTGGTGGATACTAAGCAAATCTTTATTTATTTATAATATTCTTCCTGCATTTTCTCTGGAGATGAAGAAAGATTGTTAAATTTTCTTTAATTGATAATTAGTAGCTTTCTGCCAAAAGCCAAGGCACTTGATTAACTAAACTATGGTTTTCATTGGAAAGAAATAATTAATAATTTCCTAACCATTGAATTTTGCATGATACTATTTTAAGTAGGCTAGAGAAATAATACCTCATTTCAGTATCATTTGGAACAAGAGATGCTTAACCTATTAAGGAGAAGATTGAATTGGGAAGATTTCAAGTTTTTTTTTCAAATATTTCAAGTATTGTCACATAGAAGAAAGACCAACCTTATTCAATTTGCATTCTAAATGTGCAACCAGAATTAAAAGGTGGAAACTTTGTAGGATTGTAGACATGCACTTAATATATAAGAAAAGTCTTAAGAAAGGGAGCTATGTGGTATAGCATATAGATTTTTGGAATTGGAATCAGGGAGACCTGAATCCAAATCCTGCCTCAAGCACATACTAGCTTTGCAACCCTGACAGCCATTTAACCTCTGTCTTCCTCCTTCTCATCTCTACAATGAAAATAATATAGTAATTATCTCTCAGAGTTTTTGTAAGGGAAAAGTGAGATATTTGTACACATGCTCTAGAAAAAAAATGAGGTGTTATATAAATGCTAGTATTATCACAAGTGGTATTGATTTTATGATGATGATGATAATGATCAAAATTCTAGATAAATATGACAAAAATGCCAAGAGTCTGTGGCACAGAAAAGTAGCAATTTGCACTCCAAAGAACAATAACATTGGAAAAGGAATCAACCAATAAAATTCAGAAAAAGAAGTGACTAATATATGATTTCTTTCTGACTATATAAAAACAGTCTTATGTTGATTTAACACTAACAATAGCAAAGTCTGATCTCTTTCTGGAGAATCCAAAATGTGGAAGAGAGCTCCTTGAGACTTGTCAAATATTACAACTATTACTCATTCCTCCTAATTCTTAGGAGAAGCAATTTTAGAAAGAATCTATAGAATATTACTAAAAATTATGAAGACATTAGCAAAATATTGAAGATCTTGAGGGGATGTGATCTTTTTTCTCCTTACTATTAGCTGATGGCAGGAATCACATAAGAAAATCAAATCTAAGAATAGATGGTGCCTGAGAACGGGGCTTAGATTTCCAAACCACTGCTTAAAATACAGGATGGACTCTTGGACAACAATAGAATACATCTTTCAAGGACTGGCTTATAAAACAGGTGCTGTATTCATTCCCATTTTACACATCAGTAAACTGAAGCTAAGGAATTGAATGATTTGCTTAAAGTGACATAGTAAATGTGAGGCAGGAGTCAAACTCAGCTACTCCTATTTCTAAATCCAGTTTTTTTTTTTTTAATCCACGATGCCTACCATATTAAAATCCAAAGAAGGAAACAAGTAAATCCAATCTGCAGAAGAAACATAAAAGAGAAATGAGACTTGTATTGAAGGACTATCATGTGAAAACAGGATTATAGACCCCATGAGTAGAAATCACAAAAAAAAGGGGTAAATTTCTGACCTACAAAAACTTTCTTCTTTTTTTCTTTCTTTTCAAATTTTTTATATAAGGCTTTTTTATTTTCAAAATGTACAATTCTTCTCAAAATTCTTTTTTTAATTAAAATTTTATCTTTAAAACATATGTATTTTCTATATGCATAGAAAATTTTCAACATTCACCCTTACAAAACTTTGTTACAAAATTTTTTCCATTCCTTCCCCCAACACCCACCCCTAGACAGCAAGTAATCCAAAATATCAAACATGTGCAGTTCTTCTCTACATATTTTCACAGTTATCATGCAACATAAGAAAAATCAGATCAAAAAGGAAAACAAATGAGAAATAAAAAATGCAAGCAAACAAGAACAACAAAAAAAGTGAAAATATTGTGTATGATCCACATTCAGTTCCTACAATTATGTATGGGTGCAGATGGCTCTTTCCATCACAAGACCATTGAAAGTGGCCTGAATTACCTTGCTGTTGAAAAGAGTCCATCAGAATTGATTATTGTATAATCTTGCTGTTGCCATGTACAATGTTCTCCTGGTTCTACTCACTTCACTTAGCATCAGTTCATGTAAATTTCGAGGCCTTTCTGAAATCATCCTTCTAGTCGTTTCTTATGGAAAAAATAATATTCCATAACATTCATATACCATAACTTATTTAATCATTCTCTAACTGATGGGCATCCACTCATTTCCCAGTTTCTTGCCACTACAAAAAGGGCTGCCACAAACATTTTTGCACATGTAGGTCTTTTTTCCCTTTCTTATGATCTCTTTGGGATATAAGCCCAGTAAAGACACTACTGGATCAAAAGGTATGCACAGTTTGATAGCTCTTTGGGCACAGTTTCATCTTGCTCTCCAGAATGGTTAGATTCATCTCAGTTTTCTCACATCCGTTCCAACATTCATCATTATTTTTTCCTGTCATCTTAGCCAATCTGAGAAGCCATGGATTCCTGGTATAAATCTTATTTGGTCATAGTGTATTGTCCTGTCATGACTTTCTATAATTTCTTTGCTAATATTTTATGTAAGATTTTTTCATCAATATTCATTAGGGAAATTGGTCTATAATTTTCTTTCTGTGTTTTCATTGTACTTGATTTAGGTATCAATATCATGTCTGTGTCATAAAAAGAATTTGGTAGGAATCCTTCTTTTCTTATTTTTTCAAATAGTTTGTATAATACTGAAGTAAGTACTTTAAATATTTGGTAGAATTCACTTGTAAATCCAACTGGCCCTGGAAGTTTCTTCTTAGGGACTGATTAATAACTTGTTCCATTTCTTTTTTTAAAAAAATGGGACTATTTAAGAAATTTATTTCATCTTCTCTTAATCTGGGCAATCTATATTTTTATTGGTATTCCTTCATTTCATTTAGATTATTAGATTTATTGACATATAGTTGGGCAACATAACTCCCAATAATTGTTCTAGTTTCCTCTTCATTGGTGAAAAGTTCTCTCTTTTCAGTTTTGAGATTAATAGTTTGATTTTCTTGTTTCCATTCTCTAATCAAATTAACTAAAAGTTTATCTATTTTATTTTTTTTTCATAAAACAACTTTTACTTTTGCCTTACTTTTACTTAGTTTTTCTGTGAAACTAAATATGTTTGATATTCTCTCTTTTAGCCAAATCTGATGAGATTAAATTTCTTGCAATGATCCTCCTTCTTCCTTCTTTCCCTCAATTGTAATAGGTCTTTTTTTTTTGCCTCTTCATGAGATGTAATTTATCCCATTTTATGTCCCTTTTCTTCTTCTTCCAGTGCAATCCCTTTTCAATCTCTTAATTTATTTTTTATATCATCACAATAAAGTTAAATTATACCTACACCTTCTAAGTATACCCTGAACAGAGATAAAGTTCTCAAGAGTTAAACATATCATCTTCCCACATAGAGATGTAAGTTTTTAAAAGAAAGTTTTTTTTCCTTTTTACCTTTTTATATTTCTTTTTAGTTCTGTATTTGAAGATCAGATTTTCTCTTTATCTGTGGTATTTTCATCAAAAATAAATTAAATTCACCTATTTCATTGAATATCCATTTCCCCCCTGAAGGATAATGCTTAATTTTGTTGGATAGTTGATTCTTAACTCTTGGCTGCAATCCAAGCTCTTTTGCTCTTTAGAATATTATATTTCAGACGTTTCAGTCCTCCAAAGTGGAAGCTGCTAGGTCCTGACTGTGTCTCCTCGATATTTGCATTGTTTCTTTCTGGCTGCTTGCGATATTTTCTCCTTGATCTGATAATTCTGAAAGTTAGCTACGATGTTCTTTGCAGTTTCTTTCTGGAGTCTCTTTCAGGATATAATCAATGAATTCTTTCAGTGGCCATTTTACCCTCTAGTTCTAGGACATCAGCACAGTTTTCCTTGATTATTTCTTAAAAGATGCTATATACGTTCTTTTTTTCCATCATGTTTTTCGGGTAGACCAATAATTCTTAGACTGTCTCTTCTGGATCTGTTTTCTAGATCAGTTGTTTTCCAATGAGGTATTTGACATTTTCTTCTATTTTTTTCATTTTTTTTTTTTTTGTTTAGTTTGATTGATTGTTGATGTTTCATTGAAATATTCACTTCCATTTGTTTAGTTTTAATTTTTAGTGAATTATTTTCTTCAGTTGGTTTTTTATCTCCTTTTGCATTTGGACAATTGAACTTTTAAATGAGATGTTTTGTTCATTGCATTTCTTTTCCATTTCACAAATTCTTTTTTCAAGGAGTTGTGTCCTTATTTCATTTTGTCAAATCTATTTTGTAAGGAGTTGTATGCTATTTCACTTTTGCTAAATCTATTTTAAGGAGTTTCCTTTTTCTTTTCTTTTTTTAAAGGAGTTTTCTTAAAATGATTTTTGTGTTTCCTTTTCCAAACTCTTCTGCAAAGTTCTCATTTTCCCCCATTTTCTCACGAGCTGTATCCAAACTTTAAATTATGAATTAAAACTTTAATTCACTACATTAATATTACAACTGAAAACAATAATAAGAATAATGATGATGATACCAGTGACTTAATAATGGAATTATATCATTGTGGCATTTGGTATTATTTTTCATGTTACTATATATGGAATTATCTTTGGAAAAATTTTGTATTTAGCTCTCTTTTCAAGAGTCTTTCTCCCAGATCTTCTGTTTCCTAAGTTTCCCAGCTTCTCAAAGTCTTTAATTCAACAACCTCATTCAGTTCATCAGTAATTGGTCAATGGGCATTTACTAAATGCTTGTTAGTACCAGGTATATACTAAGCTAGAATTGCAAAGATCATCAAGAACATGTTTCCTTTCCTCAAAGAACTTATTTTCTAATTGTCAGCTGAGGTTAAACAGAAAGAAAGATTAATCTGGCCAAGACAATAGACATTCTCAACCTGTCTTTGTTCAATTCTAAATCTATGCTTTTATTATTTATTATCTTTCATAAAATCAGGAATTTGGGGCAAGTAATCTTTAATGCAGTGGGTAGAGTCCTGATCCACTTCAGTAGTCATTTAAGTTGGGTATGACTATTCATGACATGATTTGGGATTTTCTTGGCAGAGATAGTGGAGTGGCTTACCAATTCTTTCTCCAGTTCACTTTACAGATGAGAAAACTGAGGCAAATAGAATTAAGTGATTCACCAAGGGTCACCCAGCTAGTACTTGTCTGAGACCATATTTGAACTCAAGAAGATGAGTATTTCTGACTTAAGGCCTGGTATTCTATTCATTGTGTCATCTGAAATCAATAAGATCTGAGTTCAAACATGATTCTGGACTTTATCTTCCTGATTCTCAGGAATTCACTTACTATTTGTCTGTTTCAGTTTCCTAAATTATAAAATGAAGATAATGAGTACCTACCTCCCAGGGATTTTATGAGTCTCAAATGAGATAGTATTTGTAAAGTACTTAGAACAGGGCCTAATACATAGTAGCCCTCTAATAAATATTTATTTCTTTTCTTTCTAAAAACTTCTGATCCTTTTATGTGTTTTCAAAATCTTCCCACCCTATAGCCCTTCAAAATAAAGTTGAACTGTGTCCTAGTTTCTCTCAGTTAACTGTGTCACTAGAAAGTAATCTAATATTCTAATCCCTAACTATGTCATTAAACATTTATAATAAATGGTTTAATTCTCTAGAACACAAACAGTCCCCAGTCAATGAGCAGTTTGTGTTTAAAAGGTTTGTTTGTAAGGTGGTTGTTTAAATGAAGTAAACACAATATGGTATTTGGAGAGATCTAGAATCAAAGGATTCTACTTACTTCTTACTTCTACTTAATTCTTCTTACTTGCTTCTACTTACTAGCTATATGACTGTGGACAAATCACAATCTTTCTGAGATTTGGTTTCTCATCTATAAAATAGGGATGAAATATAAAAAAGGGAAAAATAGGGATGGCCATTCTATTTTATTCTATTTTATCTCAAAGGGTGTTTTGAAGATCTAGTGAAATAACACATATGAGAACTTATAATAATCTTTAAAGCATTAGGTTCAATTTTTTTTTATTTATAGTTGTTATTTGTGAGAAATATATGTTGATCAAGAGAATGTGTGTGTTTGTGTGTGTGTGTGTGTGTGTGTGTGTGTGTATGAAAACAGGAAGCAACTAGGTAGCTCAAAAGATAGAGTGGCAAATAACTAAATCTCTGTTTTCTTTAATACACTAAAGAAGGAAATGGCAAACCACTACAGTATCTTTGCCAAGAGAATTCCGTTGATAGAATTCCGTATGCTATGGTTCACAGAGTCCTTATGAGTGGAACAAGACTGAAGGACTGAATGATACCAAATAATAAAAAGAATGCTATTGGTAACACTAGTAACGAAAAAAGTAATACTGGCTAAGAAATAAAGAGTATAGTAATTTTGTTTTTTTATTGTTTTTTTAATCCTGACAGTTGGTACTTAAGAAAAAAGTTTATTTGGAAGAGGTTGGGGTTATAGTTGGAGCTTTCTGTGGAGGTGTTGCAGGGGATTCATGGACAATTTTTAAAATTTTAGAAGCTTATTGTTCTGTACTATATCCAAGTTCACTTTGATGCTAGTTTTTGGGTTTTTTTTGTTATTTTTATTATTGTTTGTTTTTCCCCACAGTGCAATGGTATGACTGGCACTGTTTTTAGGGTTTATTGACTTTGAGTAAAATCATTGGGGGCTCACAAATATGAGGAAGAAAGAGCAAAGAGGGCAAATGGAGAGAGGATGAGACTTCTGAAGAGTGGAAAAATGGGGTGCAAAAGGAGTAGAAGGAATAATGGGGCACGGAATTTATACTTGAGAAATGAATTACTGCTTGATAGGAAATTAAATAAGCCTTGAGTAAGGGTGAAGGTTAAAAGAAAAGTGGGAAATTTGCAGAGTCTTTGGGATGGGAATAAAGGAAGTAATGGAAGAATCAGATGACTAGGTCTCCACATCTGCCACCAAAATAAGATTTCATCTTTTTAAAGTGAAAGAAAGGAAATTGTAGAGAAACAGCTATTGGATCTGATTTTTCCTCACACCCACCATGGCAAGGTGCCTTATATTAGCTGGGCCACAGCTTTACAAAACTTCTAATTATTTTCCAGGTCTAGTTAATAAGCATCACCACTTAATCTTAATACTGGTATTAGGTGTTTAAGAAACTAGACACTGGGATATGAAAAACATTTAGTTCTATTATTCTGTGTAGGAAAAATGAGTTTCCAAGAAGAAGGGTTGACTAGAAAGTTGAATTTGGAAAAGAGAGGATTTATTTCTCTTTTAAATACAGAGAAGTAGGTTGGGACCTTATTTTTAATTCAAGAAGAAATATAAGGAACCAAGAATCAGCAAAGCATATTGAATATTAATTATGGTCTTGGAATTAGGAAGTCTAGGTTTAAGTTTCATTTCTCATATTTACTATTTAAAGTTATTTTAGTTCTTTAGGTCTTTCTTGCCACATTTATAAAATTGGAAAGTTGTATTTGATGGTCCTAAGAGCTTTTCTAGCTATAAATCTATAATTTATAATCGTATGAGTTTTGTGAAGTGGTATATTATGTATAATGAAGAAAGCACAATATGGTATCTTGAGAAATCTAGAGTCAAAAGAAATACTTGAGCAGCTAGGTGGTGCAATAGATAGAGCAGCAGTCCTGAAGTTAGGAGGACCAGAGTTAAAATTTGATCTCAGGCACTTAACACTTCCTAGATGTGTGACCCTAGACAAGTCATTTAAGCCTAATTGCTTCAGCAAAAAAAAAAAAAAAAGGAAACATCTTTCACTTACTAGCTATATGACTATAGGCAAATCACAATCTTTCTGAAATTCAGTTTTCTCAACTATAAAATAGGGATGAAAATAGCCATTTTATTTTTCCCAAAGAGTGTTTTGAAAATCCAATGAAATAACATATATGAGAACTTGCAACAATCTTTAAAATATTAGGTTATTATTATTATTATTATTTTTACTCATAGTTGTTACTTGTGAGAAGTATAACATGATGAAGAGAAAACCAGTGTGTATTAAGACTGGGAGTTTCCTTTAAATGTGAATGCTCATTGAGATAAATGAAATGGCCCATTCTATTTCCTATTCCTTTAATTTCCTTCTCATCTTCTTCAGGCTGTCCTATACCTATTCCTTTTTTAAAGTCCAACTAAAGATCACACCAGTTTTCAGTCTCTTTAATCCTCTACCCTCTATTAGCCTCTAATCTCTAATCAGTAATAACCTTTTCTCATTCTGAACTCCATAGTGGCCTTTTACTAGTACCTACCTAATTAAGGTATTCCTATAAAAAGGCCTGTGATTTTCTTAGCTTTGGCAATTCTCCATGTAGTAATTCATGGTAGAAGCACAGATTCTAACCCTTCTATGACTTATTGCGCAATCCTAGGGAGTTTCCAAAATCATAAAGAAATTGATTTAGTTGTTCAGCATCCCCCAGCTAATCAGTTTGAAAAGCAGAACTTGGTCATGTTTTCTTTTTCTTTTTCTTTTTTTTTTTAATAGCCTTTTATTTACAGGTTATATGTATGGGTGACTTTACAGCATTGACAATTGCCAAACCTCTTGTTCCAATTTTTCCCCTCCTTCCCCCTACCACTTCCCCCAGATGGCAGGATGACCAGTAGATGTTAAATATATTAAAATATAAATTAGATACACAATAAGTATACATGTTGGTCATGTTTTCTTAACTCTAAGCCTAGTAATTTGGGTGTCTCTCATATATTTAATAAATATTATTTATACTATGGTTAAATAACCATATGGCATATGGCACATCTCCCAGATAGAGTATAAGTTCTGTGAGGGCTGGGACTGTTTCTTGTCTAAATGATGTACCTATATTAGAGCTAAATTTAATCTGATACAAATAGTACATTTGGTAAATGTTTGGGGAATTATATTAGATTTAAAAGTCCCATTGAGCAGTCAGTATATTCCTAACATTGCGCTGGAATAATAGTACTGTGCTTAGCAATATAAGATGTTCTCTCTATACTAAATTAAGTTACTTTTAATATAAGAGCACAATATTTGCTTGTAAAACAAAATAAAAAAAAAACTAATGATGATGATGATGAGAAAGATGATGATGATAATTACATAGTACTTAGAATTTTAAGGTTTACAAGAGCTTCACAAATATTCTTATCTGAGCCTTACCAAAAACCATGGGAGATCTTATTTCCATTTTCAGATGAGGAAACAGAGGCAGACAGAGTTTAAGCTACTTAACCAGATTCACAAAGTTAGTCAGTGTCTGAGACTGGATTTGAACTCAGATTTTCTTGTTTCAGATTCAAAGCTCTATCACGTGTGTGACAAATATTCATGCATTTTTTTGTCTCTTCATTCTAACATTTCATCTCTCTCCTCATTATTGTGCATTAAGACAGAACTAGAACCCTCTAAAAAGTGGTCTCATCTACCTCTCTGAATCTATTCTACTTTTGGGGTGCCCTCTCATATAAATGGTTTGCTTCCCATCCTATCCAAGTCTTAAGTAGGGGAAAATATTTATGAGTTTCCAACTTTTTAACATAAGCTCCAAGTTCAAGTATCCTATCCACCTCCCTAGTAAAAAGATATTTCTAGGTGCTTCACTCATACTACTCCACTGACTCCATCGGACCCAATCTTACAGGTCTTTCAGAAAATCCTTCCCTCACTTCTGTCTTTTCTGTGTCTCTGACTAGTTTCATGCTCATCATATTTTTCTTCATTTTCATAGCACCCCCTTTTTCCCATTTCCCATCAAGTTATACTCAGTAAAGAATTGTAATCACATAAATACACACAAAGCTCACAACCAACAAAATGAAAACTAACTGCTAGTTATATGCCCTTCTCATGGTAGAATAAGCCATAAGGCAGCAACATCATGCCTTTAATAAATGGCTAGCCTCCTTTAAATATCAGCTTAAACACCATGTTCTATAATAGGCCATTTTGGATTCTCTTTGCTGCTAATGCATCCCCTGTAAAATTATCTTATTTTTTGCATGCTTTATATACACACATATGGAAATATATGCATAAATACATACATACACATGCATACATACATGCTTTTTCTTCCAATAGAAGGTAAGTTCTTAAGGCCATTTCACATTTGTCTATTTCTGGTATCTAGAGCATAGGATTTGACATATAATAGGTATATAATATATGTTTATTGATTGATTAGAAAAGAAGCATTCCAGAGGTAGGGAATTTTATCCATTTTCTGCATTAGGGGAAAGGGAGGTGGGGCTCTGAAAAAAAAAGATCACATAAAAATTCTCAGAATTTGTCTCCATTTTCAGACAAACAGCTTGGTGGAAGAATTATACAAGTATCAGATAAGAGAACCAAACCAAACTCTCTCTTTTTAGCATTGACTAGGCTCCAGTTGGCAACAGAATTGAACATTAGCTGCCTTGTTGATGAGTGACACATAATTAGCATGGTAGAGAAAAGTGTTCATTCTTGGCTGTTATCTGTTTGGTCTGGACTGTGAGCATTTTAGAGCAATGAAAAAAGAATAATACAATTAAAACATACACATACAAAAGAAACCTATATCTAGTTGATTAGGCAGCAGGAAGAGGAGAAAGTCGGAGCATGGAAATAAGGGCACATCTGATTTCTGTATGTTCTGAAATTATATCCAACAACAAAAAACATGTGAATGGGAAATGTGGGAGAAATGCAAATTAATGTTTGAGGTTATTATGAGGATAAAGCCCCAAATTATGTTGCAGTGGTAAAAAGACTTTCATCCATTTCAGGATAATGAATGGGGAGGGGGGGGAGAACATAAAGAAAATAAAATATGTGAAAAGTGTCTATTTGCACATAAAATCAAAATGGCATTGGCTAAGGACTATCTGTACCCAAATTACATTTTATTTGACTGTAATTAGAAAGAAAATTAGTCAATGCCTGGGTGATGATAATAACACTGATGAATGGGTTCACCTGTGCACTAGCCAGCTTGGAAGTGGAATTTCAGATAAAAAAGAACCCAGCTTCAGGAATCAGGGGTTCTGGTTCTTAATTCTAGTGAAGCCACATGGTATCTGTGTCACTTAGGTTAGTCCCTTTGCTTTTTAAGGACTTAATTTGTTCAAATTTTAAATTAAAGTGTTGAACTAGGTAGTCTTCAAGGTCCCTTCTCATGTTGACAAATTTGTGACCTCAGCAGCAGGATGATATAGTGGAAACATTTCTGGTTCTGGAATCTGGAGACTTGGGTTTGAGTCTTATCTCTTCCATCTATTAGCTGTGTGATAATAGACAATTTATAATCTTTATGAAGTCTCAGTCTTCTCATTTATAAATAGGGATAATATTCTCTGCATGACTTACTTCTCTAGGCTATGAACATAAGGATTAAAGATTAAGCCTACAATTTCCTTAATGTAGAAAACTCCTGGAAGATGAAACTTCCTAAATGAAACTTCTAATTTTTGAGAGTTGCTTAGACAACTGAGAGATGTAATTTGCCTAGGTTCATACAATCTGTTTGGGTAAGGTTATTCACAGCATTCAAAACTTCACCATTTACTGTAATGATGGTACCACAAATGGATGGTGTGGTGCTGGCTGATGGAGGATTTGTGTTTGCTTGCTGTTAATTGTTAGACCAAGCTGCAGAGAATTGATACATACTTTGTTGCGTCTTTGCTTTGGAGGCTGCATTGAGTGCACAATCACCTGCAAACAAAAACTCATGCACCAACTCCCTCCAAAGCTAAAGATTTGGCTTGTAGCCTTTTCAATTTACTATCAGTGCAATAGTTGACTTTGATTTCATATATGTCTTCATTGAAGGCATTTGATAACATGGCTGAAAACATCATGCTAAAAAACGTGGGAACAAGCATCACTTCATTGGTGCCTGGGAAAATTCAAGAACATTGCCCATTGTCCAGAATCCTGAGCAAGTATGCTATCATAAAATTGATGTACTATACTGATGAATTTCTCTGGGCAACTGAATTTTGACAAAATTTTCCATAAACCCTCATGATTGACAGTATTAGAGGCCTTGATCAGATAGACAAATGTTGTATGCAGACCTCTGTTTTACTCCTGAAATTTCTCCTGGAGTTGTTGGACAGCAAACACATATTGACTGTTCCTCTGCTCCTTCTGAAGCCACGCTGGCTCTCAGGTAGATTACCTTTTTCTAGGAGGACTATGGCAAGAATTTTGCCAGCAATGTTTCAAAAGGAGACAAAACTTCTACTTATTTTATCCCCTATATCTACTGTAGCCCATCTTTCTTTATTTGCTGAGGCAGTTGGGGTTAAGTGACTTGCCCAGGGTCACACAGCTAGGAAGTGTTAAATGTCTGAGGCCAAATTTGAACTCAGGTCCTCTTGACTTCAGGGCTGATGCTTTACTCACTGTGCCATCTAGCTGCCCCATCTTTCTTTCTTTTTTTTTTTTTTTAAATTAAAACATTTTATTTTCAAAACATATGCAAGGATAATTTTTCAACATTAACTTTTGCAAAACCTTGTGTCATAATTTTTCCCCTTTCTCCCCACATGCTCCCCTAGATTAGCCCAGCTTTCTCTTCACAAATCAACTGGTTTGAAGCCATTTTACACATTTTTACACATTACACATATTTTATACATGACTCTAAAAGAAGTGAAATATTTGCCCAGGGGCATAAAGGAAGTAATTGTTAGAGAAATCAGGTCCTCTGACTCTACTGTCAGGTTTTAGGTAGAGGGTTAGGCCTTGAGGCAAATAAAACCTAGAATTTCAAGTGATGTGGTTTAGTTGTTTTACAGATCACATTCCCAAAAAGGCCTATGATCATAAGTTACAGAGGAGTTACTTTGGAATTATATTCTACTTTGTTGAAGGGAATTTCTATACTGGAATTTCTCAAAATACAGGTGTGAATGAAATGAATACATGAAATAAAATAAAATAAAATAAAATCCTGCATAGTACAGACTCTGCAGAATCTTAAAAAGGATAACTGCTTGAAAGGGCCATGAACATAATTTTTCTCACTTCCTCCAACCTGTGGCTCAGCCCCTTACTCTGGTGCACCTGTACATGGCAGAAGATGACAGCTGTAATCCTGCCCATGAGGATAGTTTAGCCAATGAATGATTATACTACACTGGCAGAACATTAATGAATAATTGAACTAACTGTGCTTCTTTGTTTACAGACATCAGACCTGGCTTTGGCTTTAGTAATTAAACACATGTATGATATAAATGGAGAAAAAGATTTATCTCATTGACAACATACTCCACTTTAAAGTCACCTAGCATAAAATAACAATTAAATTGCATTAATTATATCACTTACATATATATCAGAAATAGTGCATTATCTTGTATGGAGCACTAAACCTGGAATCAGGAAGACCTGAGCTAGAGTCCCAAACTTTATTAGCTTTGAAACTCTGGATAATTTACTTATTCCCTCTGAATCGCAGTTTCCCCACCTGTAAAATTGAGGTAATAATATCTATACTTTTCTTGTTGTTCAGTTGTTTTAATTATGTCATATTCTTCATTATTCCATTTAAGATTTTAATGGCAAAGATAATGTAGTGGTTTGACTTTTCCTTTTCTAGCTCATTTCACAGATGAGAAAACTGAGGTAAATAAGGTTAAATGACTTGCCCAGAGCCATAAAGCTACTACATAGCTGGGGCCAGATTTGGATTTAGAGACATGACTCTTCCTGGCCCATCATTTTATCCATTGTATCATGGAGCAGTCCCTAACAACCTATAATAGTTGATAAAGTTTGTAAAAGCACTTATGCAAACTACTTGGCACATAGTAAGTACTTACTAAATGCTTATTTTCTTTTCTTCTCCCTACCTCACAAAATTGTGAAGATTAAATGACATATATGCAAAGAGCTTTGCAAAACTTAAGACACTGTATAAACTTTATTATTAGTTATTTATGGCTTCATGCCTTAGAATAATAACATGATGTTTATACAGTGCCTTTAGTTTGACAGAGCTCTTTGTATATATTGTCACATTTGAGATTCATAACAACTTTGTGAGGTTGGTATTGCATATATTTCATGTATAATATTCTGTCATAGAGTCAGTATCATGTAAAAGACATGGGTCAAAATTCTTCTGAAAGAACTGGCTGTCTGACCCTACACTCTAAGATTATAAATTGCATAAGACAGAGAGAATTTCCTTATTAGGGAAATTACCTCAGTGAATCATACATTTTGTTTAGTTGCATTTATATTATGCTTACATTATAATACAAATTCAAGATCTGATCTTTTTGGAGATTAAGTTTTAGTGGGATTGCTGCTTCTGGTTTTAATTTCACAAGATAAATTACTTCCTGTTCAGTTGGTAAATATTTACCTGTCTTTCTAAATAAGCAAAGTAAACTTCTTTAAGTCTCCATGCCTTTCAAGTACATTCTGAGAGTTTTATGGTTAATAGTAAGGTTGATGGAAGAATGATGGGATTAGCTTAGAATACTCCCATATTAATCCTATCACAACCTGTGTGACTGTGGACAATTATTTAGCCTCCCTAGGCTTCCATTCCTTATCTGCGAAATAGGTTGATGTAACTAATGATCACTATGTTCCCTTATTAACTGATTTGTTTGCACAGATCTGACCAAATCACTCCCTTGATTAACAAATTAAAAAAAATACTAATTAATTCTAAGTCAATATGTGTCTTGTAGGGATACTTATATGAAGTTTAATGACCCCTGGTTTTGATTTGAGTTTGATATCACTAACCTAGAGTTGTACAAATGAATTGGCATGAATGACTATGATAAGCCTTTATTATATCAAGGAAGGTTTATGCATGGATGAGATGATAGATTTATCAAATATTAAAGCATTGAAATATCACAGTCTATTAGGTTCTAAACTCCTTGATGACATGGACCATCTTTTGTATCCTCTTTGTATCCTTAGCACTTAGCAACGTGCCTGGTACAAGGTAGGCAATTAATACAATTTGACTCACTGACTATGTATATATGTAGTAGAATAACTTAAAGGGCTATAGAGTAGTATAGTAAAATGAAAAGAATGCTGAGTCTGACAAAAAAAAAAAAAAAAAGGATTGATTAAAGTCCTGGCTTTGTCATTTACTATCTGTGCACTTTGGGGCAAAGTACATTTGCCTTGTAGCTACTTCATTTCCACTTCAGTCTCACCAGTAAAATATAGAGGTTGGACTAAATGATTTTGAGGTCCTTTCCAGCCTTAAATCTATGATCCTATGTTCTCTTAGCATTTTTACATCTGACCAGCATTTCCAGTTTAAAATGTCTAGTATAAAGATGATTTCCCTTCCTTTTATGCTTGACATTGTTTTTTCTCTGCTTTCCAAATATGGGATCTTGTGGTTATCATTCCTTTTCCCATTTTTCTCCCTTCACATATCCAGTTGGTTACTGAGTCTTACTGACTGATCTTTTGTATGATCTATAACCACACTCCCCGCTTCTTCATGCCTAACATGCCTGTTATAAACCCTCTTTGTTAACTACATAGATTTTTGAATAGCTTCCTAAGATTCCTAAAAAAGGCACTACAATTCCTTTATCTAATTGATCTTTCATACCAATGCCAAAGTATTTTTTTCCTCATATACAGTTCTGTGAATGTTACTTTTCTTCTTAAAATACTTCTAAAATATCCCTATTAAGTAAAGTTCAAAGATTTTGATTACTTGTGTCCAGGAAAAGTTCCTTGAAAGAAAGAAGCTAATCCAAAGATCTGGTATATGATAGAATGGCATCTCAAGGATATTTGTCTCTTATCACATCACCTTTTCATCTTATATTCTTATATTCTCTTCCACAGATTCTATGCTGTAGCTAAAGTAGACTTCTCTTGGTGTCTTGAACATGCCTTTGTTCCATATACCTGGAATTCCTTCTTTTTTCTATTTGTCTGTTAAAATCTACTATATATCTTACATTCTCCATAAAATCTTTCCTGAGTAGTTCAGTCAGTAAAAACTTTATATGTCATAAATAATTTTGTTTTTGGAAGCTTCTGATGAATTTATAATATTATTTGTTATTGCTCTTTATCCTTTTATCCCTATTAGGTATAAGCCCCATGAATGAGTGGGTTCAATACCTGGTACAATTGTTTACACAGAGCAGGTACTTACTGTGGTTTGTGTGTGTATGTGTATGCGAGTGTGTGTCCAAGGTTGCAAGTACTGTAATTCTATGGTCACTAAAGAATTGAAATTAAGTATTACTCAGAGTATTATTCATTGGAGAGGAACTGGGCAATAGTGAGCAGCTGTTAGCTATCACACACTAGTAGATATTGGTCTTTCATTTGAAAAAAAGACCAATAACATTGTGTAGGAATTGGATTTAAGTGAGGCAGAGGGACACAAAGCTGTCAGTCTCACTCTGTCACCCAGTGGAGATACAAAAGTTAAGACAAGTCAGTGGGCTAGGATGGCAGTAGATAATCTTAGCATCTCTAACACCTGATCAGGCTCTGAGCACTTCATAAGCACCTGCTTCATTCCTCCTCATGGTCTTAGGACCAATTGTTTTCATCCACTAGGGAAGTCTGCCAGAGAAAGTCTTCACACGCTTGGGGTAGATTACCACCAACCATCCCCAAGGTAGACAGATAGAAGTAGAAGAAAGGATTTCACTAAAAATGTGTCCCTTGGGGAAAAAAGAAGGTTTAATCATCTGGCGATACCAGGAGAGCGATTATTGTTCATAGGTATCCATATATCGTTAAGGGAATTTGAGGAATTCTTTCCAGTGCCTGGGGTGGACCCACCATGTTGAACTTACAGGAAGACACGATTCAGAGTTGCCCATCTTGGGAAGGCATAGATAGGATGAAAAATGCCTTCATTTTTGGAAGGAGTGCTAACATGAATGAGACCAGAGATCTCCCAGAACACAGGAGTGTGTGTATATGGATATAGTGGGTAAAATTGAAAGAGCACTAAATTTCATGTCAGGACATGTGGCTTCTAGCCCACATTCTGCCAGTGTCTATTTTTATAACCTTGGGCAAGTCACAAGCTTTGGGGGCATCAATTTCCTCATCTGCTTAATGAGGTAGTTGGAGTAACTGATTGCTATGGTGCCTTCCAGCTCTAACATTCTATTACTGTACGCTTCATAAACTTATATGTAAAATCCACTTATAAGAATCTCCCCCCCCCCCCCCCCCCACCTCCTGAAACTAGTGCTCAGAATGTGGGTCAACTAATTGTCTCTGTCTGTCTGAACTGTGTGAAATCACAAGGGTATTTGGTACAAAGGAACATACATCTATAATTTTTTATTTATAAAGAATACATATTTTTCAAATTTCCTTTGTGCATCACACTAGTGCCGATTCCCTATGGGTGAAATATGCTATCTAAATGAAAGCCATTACCAGAATACTCTTTGTTCTTCAGGAAAAGCTTATTTATGTGCTGAAACTCAATATTCCATCTTCTCTTATCAGCTGCTGGTGTGGGATTTTAAATTTAAATTACCTTGGAATCTAAATGTTTATATTTGTCAAGCTGAGAAGAATAAGTTGTTAAAACAGTACACTGGTGGGCTGGTTATGAGATGACACCAGCTTTGTATTCATATGTGGTCTTGGGTTAGGATTAATGTGGTTACATTTAGGATGAGTGAAGGCCCTTGGATTTTACTTTCTCAGTAGGTTATGGTTTTGATACAGAATTGGATTGTCTTTAAAAAGGGCCCAGAATCAAAGTTTTGAATTTATTCTGCTGGATTTAATATGCACAGTAAACAACAAAGATTGGGGACACAATTGCATTCCCTTTCAATTTATTTAAAACCCCAGCAGACAGGATTTGCCGTAACCAACTTTTACTTGAACATAAATAAATTGAGCATGCCATGTTTTGCTTTTGAGGATGTCAGAGTCTCCCTAGCCTGGGCTAGAAGCAGCTTTATCAGATAGATGCCTTTGCAAGGTCAATAAACAGCCCTGTACCCAATTCATTTGCAAGCCTCAGGAAATAGAATATCACTTAAAACTTGTAGCAGTATAGCAATTGGACAAGGATTTCTGGGAGAGGTCATCTCTACTAGGATTAGATCACACACCAAGGAAATTCTCCCTCAATTGGATTTAAGATTACTAACATCAGAAAATGCAATTTTAGAAGGCTACTCCAAGCCAAGCCAAGAAACTACATTTCTCCCAAATGTACAATACAACATGGAAAAAATTGTTTGTTTGAAATTCAGCAGGTTATCAGTTGGCTTGAAAATGACATCTGAATTAGTCAATGGTAGGCAATATAGCTGAGTGTTGTATAGTAAGGGAGGGACATCATAAAATGTATCAGGAACTGTTATTCTTCCTGGAGTAAATTCAGAATTCTGAAAGAGAGAATGTTGCATTGTTTTGACTGCTGTTTATGGCACAAAAACAATCAAATCTATTCCCTTAGGGGAGTCATAGAATTTAGAGATGAAAGAAGCTTTAGAGATTATCTAGTCTAAATTCTCAAAGATGTCTTTAGGCCCTTGGGATTCTTTAAGACCCTTTGAGGAGTCCACAAGGTCAAAACTATTTTCATAATAACAATAAGATTTAATTTACCTATTAATATAATGCCTTCTTTTTACAAATACACATATATGTATAAGAACAGATCTTCTTCACATACTCTAGCCAAAATAACATTCCAACAGATTGAATGCAAAAGCAGATATAAGAATGTCTGTCTTTTTTTAAACCAGATATTGCAGAGATTTGCAAAAATGTGTAAAACAATACAACCCTTTTCACTAATCTATTTTGGAAATTCAATTATTTTTCATAAAAACAAATTCTTTATACTAACATGTAATGGGTTTGTTATTATCCTAAATGAATGAATAGATAAATATTAAATTTTATGAATTTTTAATATGGTAAATATTGATGATATCCAGAAGTGTGTCAAGACCAGCTTGTGCCAGCTCTAGCCAATTTTTAAATTTACACTCTAAACATTTACTTAGAAATTATGAAAGCCTACAAATCAGGTTTTGGTTGATTATTCTGTTGATTGACTGTACTTCAGAAAGTAATGGAGATAATGTTTAATATAGCTTAAACTTCAATGTGTGTTCTGCCTACCTACTTGTTTTTCTGGAGAGTCAGTCATTAAATGTTTAACAGTATTCTTATAATGCACATAAACACTTCTTTGGGGTCCTCAATAATTTTTAGAATGTGGAACAGAAATTTTGGGAGTCATTGATCTAGTGCAAGCACCTCATTTTCCACATGAGGATGTTGAAACCAAGAAAAAGGAAGTGATTTGTCCAATGTTATATGGTTACTAAATGGCAAAATTGAGATTCTAACTCTTGTTTTCTTACTCTAAATCCACTGATCTTTATACTCTCTCACCTAAACCCTACTGTCTGATCTGGTATAAGACAAGGAAGGGAAGGAAGAAGAGCATAAGCATTTAAACAGCACCTCAATATGTTAGATACCTGTCATTATCTTTTTTTTTTTTTTTTTTGATATTCACAACCCTTCAAGGTAGGTGCTATTATTATCCCAATTTTACAGATGAAGAGACAGAGGCAAACAGAGGTTACATGACTTGCCCACACAGTTAGTAAGTACCTAAAGTTGGATTTGAACACTGGCTCATTGTTCGATCCACTATAGTGCCAGCTGCTTTGAACAGTCTAAGAATAGAGGCACAACATATTCTTCTGGTTTGTTGAGTGTGATTCTTTCTCCTTTCCTACTTCTAGTAGGATTTATAATTTGAAATATTTTTAATATTATGCTTATGTATAGAATAAAAAGATTCTCAAAGCTTTTCTTTAGATATCCTGCAATATTGCTGTCACAACTGAATAAGGGTATATGAAACAGTTTCCTTTATCCTCATTGACAGTTGAGAAAAAAAACTCAGGGAGGGAAAAAATTTCAGTGCCTGGTAAGTTGCTGCAACTCAGAGATCTCAATGAGATCCTAATTTCTGGAAGGTTTTGAGTTTACATCAATAGAAAATAATCTCTTTGAAGCAAGGATTTTTCCTCTTCTGACTTTGTATCTCTAGAGCCTAGCAGACGACTTAGTACATGGTAGATACTTCATAAAGGCTTATTGATTGATTGGCAATGTGTTCAGTACAGAAGACTCAGAAAGTAGCCTCCCATCCAGAGTTGCCGCAGCAAAATGTCTTAATCTAAAAAGTGGAGAAAGAGATTCTTTTTGCTAATTCTACCATCCCTACTTCCTTCAAGACAAACCATGGACCCCAATGGCCATTTCCCACTTGCCTTAAATAATCAATAAATATTTAATCTGTACCAGCTATGTGCCAGTGCTTAGCACTGTGAGGCACTTAATGAAGGCTTGTTCACTTGATAGCCTATGGGCCTGTTAACTCTTATTTCCTTAGCTTTTTATTCTCCTTCCATCTTTGTATTGCCTGATCACATTATTTGAAATGCCCTAATTTTTTTTTTCTCTTATAATTTAAGTTTTCTTTTCTTTTTTTTAATTAAAGCTTTTTATTTACAAAGTATATGAATGGGTAATTTTCCCAACATTGACCCTTGCATAACCTTTTATTGCAAATTGTCCCCTTTCCTACCCCACTCCCTCCCCTATCTGGCAGGTAGTCCAATACATGTTAAATATATTGAAATACATGTGATATCCAATATGTGTATACATATATAATTTAAGTTTTCAAGAATAGGGACAGTATGTTTGCCTTTTGTTGTATCCTTAGCGTCTAAAATAGTACTTGACACTACAAGTAAGTTTTTAACAAATCCTCTTGGACTTGACTCTTAGCTTGATTTTTTATATCATCTGTCAACAGGCCCTCTCAGCTAGACCTCTGAAAAAAAGAAATAATGTGTACATGTGAAGACAGTTTCCTAATCTTCCACTTTACTGCCTAGGGAATTTAGAGCTATCTAGTTAAAAGGATGCCCCTTACTTTAAAGCTTTTAGATATTCAGCCCAAGACAGAGTTCATCTAACTTCTTCCTTTCTTGGTTCTAAGGTCTCACTGTTCTCCACATTGTCCCTTGTTGAGGTGGCCATACTAGAAGCTTGGGAGTAGTCCTAATTCATTTAAACCTAAACTCTCAGAGTGGTTCTGCACTATCAGAAACTGGCACTCCAATCTAAGACAGTTGTGGTGAGATCCAGCTCACTTCAAAAGAACTGAACTTGGAGTCATGGGACCTGAATTGAATCTTGGCTTTATTACTCACCACCACTATGACTTTAGGTAAATTATTTTACTTTTCTGTTCTCCTTAGCTCTAAAATAAGAGGCTTGGACTAGAATACCATAAAAGTCCCTCTCAGCTCAAATGTGTGATCCTAAGACTTCTTAGCACCATAATCTTATAGCAAAGCCCCAATTGATCCCTTTTAGAGTCTTCTTCTAAGATCTTGTTAGAAAATATTGATCAGCAAAAAAGAGTACACATAACTAAGTGTCTGCATTAGAATTTGAAATCAAGTTTTCCCAGGTGCAAGTCCAGCACTCTACTCAATCTACCACATTATGTTGCCATATGTTTCACATGCTCAAAAAGTTTTTGTGGCTTCATATTACCATTAAAATAAAACATAAACTCTCCTATCGAACAATTAAAGCTCTTTATAATCTGATTTCCATCTTTCTTCCTAAATTACAATCATCTTGCTTACCTACTTTATCTCCTGAATAAAAAAAAATATGTCCTAGAAGACTTCATCTTTCCATCTATAGAAACTCCTGCCCTGAACCCCTGCTGTTCCAAATAATAGTTGCCTGAGATGACAACATTTGTTCTTGAGCTCCACTGTGCTTCATTTCAGTCCTTACCCATCTTTTTGGTAGCCATTTAAAAAATTTTTTTATTTTATCATTCATTTAAAAATTCTGTGAATTCTCAATTCTCTTTCCCATCCCTCCCCCGCTCATTGAGAAGATAAGGAATGTGATATTAATTATACATGTGAAGTCCACATTAACCACATTGCAAAGAAAGAAACAAGCAAACAAAGAGAAATAAAGTGGAAACAATGAAATGCATTTAGAAACCATTAGTTGTTTCTCTGGAAACAACATTTTTCATCATGGGTTCTTTGGAATTGTCTTTCACCAGTCATTCTGAAATGAATATGTACCCTTCTTTCCAACCTCTTTCTCCCTTCCTGTTCTCAAACCATGTTCAAATCAATATTTCCATTGCATTGAAAAGGATGTGCCAATCTAATTCCTGGTGAAGAATTCCCCTCTTCCCCACCCAATAATTTCCTGTATTAAAACACTTCCTCCCTATCCACTACTCCCCTACAGGTGTTGCTTCCCCTATTATTCCCTAAGACCAAGGACTGTCTTCACTTTTGTATTTGTATCTCCAGCACTTGTCTTATAATGGGTGAATAAATAATGCTTGTTGACTGTCTTACTGACATTATTTGAACGGATACTGAATATTATAAGAGGAATCAAATGAACAATAGACAACAACAATGTAAACGAAAAGATCATTTATGAAAGCTGAATTGTGAGTTATCAATGATGGTCTCATAGAGAAAATTTTTAAAAATCCCCCTTTCCGCCACATAGTAGTAAGAATACATATAGCACCTACATGGTAGATTAAATGTGTGGGTCTAATGAGAAAAGATATGTAAAGTACTTTGCAGTTAGTAATTATATATATATGTATATATATATATGTATATATACACACAAAATATACATATGTATGTATATATATATAATTTACTATTATTATAAATTATTCTCCTTGTGAATGATCTCTTCTTCTACTGAAGTCCCAGATCATTTGTTGTCTATACAAACTATTTAACATTTAAATTTAGATATGTTTCAAATTGGAATAGACCTTTGACAATATCTAGTTCTGGAATGAAATCTGGGAATAAATTTCACCGTTAGAAGGGACCTCAAAAGTCCAACTCATACTTGAACAAAATTTTATTCCACAAAATCACTCCAAATTGGCTATGTAACCTTTGCTTGAAGATTTTCAGTGAAGAAAAACAGTGCATTATAAAGCAGCTCATTCTACAATATTTGAAAGTATTTTTTGCCCCAAATTTCTTTGTAATAATCATTTATTGTGCTTAGCTTTTTTTTTCCTCTAGAGATGAACAGAGCATCACCTCATGCCCTTTTTACTTGACAATTCTACAAAAATTTCAAGACATCTTTGTCTTAAATCTCTTCACAAAGCAAAATATACAAAATTCTTCAACAGGCCCTTGTATAATTATTTCAAGATCCACTAGTTGACCTCCTCTGATCACTGTTCAACTCACTGATGAACAATTATAGGGAATTTAAGACATTGTGTAGGCATCTCTAAAGTCTTAATGTTATTTTAAATTATTTAGACTAAAAAAATAAAAACATCCAAGACTCTTAAAAATTTTAAGGCTTTTGATACCTAACACGTGGGACACTCTGTATCAATTGTAGTCAGTATTTGTCCTCCCAACTTGGTCCAGGCTCCTTTAGGTTAGGTCTAAATGCTTTTTGTTCTTATATAAAAGAATCACTTCTATATACACTATAAAATCATAAACTTATCACAGTCTTAGAATTCACTTGAAATTTGCTCAAGAAAATAACTCCAAATATAGCCTAAATATAGTTTTGTCACTTCCCACTGATATTTCTGACCTGATTCTTTGTGGCCCAAAAGAAAACACACTCACATGGTTTTAAATACGTTTACTACATGAAATAGAAAGATAATAAAACATAGTCTTGAGACTCCCCAAGGGGCTACTCAAGACACAGTTAGAAGGGTCAGGCATCTCCATGTTCAGCAGTATTCATGCTTCCTTAATGACTGAGATCACACATTTATTCCCCTCGAGGGAACTTCTGAAGCTGGCAAAAGAAGAGGTATCATTCATTTCCCTTCAGTCCCATAGAGTGGTGGAAATATATTGTCTCAACATGACATCTCAGCTTTTCCTTTGTCTGGAATCTTGCAAGTCTCATTCCAGCATCCTAGGAGACTGAAGCTTCTGACTCCCAGATACATGACAAATAAGGAGCCCTTTGTCAGACAATGTGACCAGTATCTGGTGGTCTTTTTCTCCTAGTTGTCTGAATGTTTATGATGGTCTAATATGACTCTGGCATGTTTCCTCCCAGCAATACAGAATGTCTTTTTAAAGAATTTTTCATTGATCAGTATGGCAATTCTCTGGTATTCCCATTAATTTCAGTTCTATGTTACTCATCAAAATGTTCAGATATGGGGAGAAAGCAGAAGTATATACAGAAAAGATCTATGCTTCTCTTTTTACAATATTTTACTTTCTTTTTTTTTTTTTTTTTGGTTAATGAGCATTTATTGTCTTTTTCTGCTACAAATCACCCCAAATTCCCACAAAATGAAAGAAAAAATGAAAATCCTTGAAACAAAAACATATTCAAGGCTACATTATAAGTAATTATTTTAATAATATATTTTATCAAAAATTGAGTGCAAGTCAGTAGCTCATTATTTGCTGATTCATGATTGTTTCCTACATGCCTGCAGTTCACTGTGCCTTGACAATATCCCTTAAGTAGCCACCAGTCTATTTTAACCCAAGTCAAGTATATCTTCCTCCAAGAAAATCTCACCAATTCAGTTCTTCAGCAATAATTTTTCTTCCACTCTACCTCCTGAACACTATTCCTCAAATCTCATAGAATTTTTTACCTTTTTAATAGATTCTTAGTTTGTGTTACAGTAATTTATTCATTTGTCATAACTGGTCAACACTCAGTAAATCAGAAGCTTCCTGAGGCACAAACAGGTATCAACAGTTTGTATCTCCCCTAGTACCTAGAACAGTCACAAAGTAGATGTTTAAATTTGTTTAGTTTAATTGTTCAAATTCTACCCTTCCCCTACTTTTTTGAAAAATGAAAAATTGGTAATTTTTCTTGAGTACATCTTCTCCATAGTCTTTTAAAAATCACTGAAGGCAGCTCAATAAACACATCCATCTAGTAATTTGGGAACCATAGTTTATGTTGGCCTCATGTTTGAACTCTGAAGTCAGCTAGTTTCTTTCTTATCACTCTCCTACCCACTTCCCTTGGTATTTAATAGCCCATTAACCATTTTCATTTTATCCTTTATATTCTAAAGATAAAGGCAGAGAAAACAGAATTGAAAAAAAAAAAAGATTATCCCTTCTGCCTTTTTTCTTTCTCATCTAATTTCATCTTTCCATTCACCTCTTCTTAGATTTTCTTCTTGCTCCCACCATGGCTAAAAAGAATCTTCTATTACCTACTTTTATTATCTCAAGCGCCATACTTTAGAGATAATGTAAATGGGATTCAAAGAGAAGAAACAGATAATTAGTAATAAGTATAGGCCTTGTACCCATCCAAGTCCAGTGCTCTATTGTTTTCCCATTGTTTTTCCTTACTTTTGAGTCAATTTGTATATGTCTTTTCTTTTTGGTGCTATCATAGACTCTTAGAAGACGAAATTATGTATTGTACTTCCTTGTAATGATGGATACAGCACCACATCTACCACATCTAGTATAATCTTTCACACATAATAAGACCATAGTTATATTAACTATCAAACAGGTCTTCCCACCTCTCCTCTCCCTCTAATTTGTCTTTCATATAGATGGAAAACTAATTTTCTTTGTTCATGGATATGGTAATGTGCACCTGGTCAAAATATTCACTGGCTTCTTACTGCACATCAGGGAAAATTAAAATTATTTTGCCAGACATTAGAAGTCCTTCACAATCCAAGGACTTTTTAAATTCCAACTCAAAAGGCAACTGTCCTAGATGTTTTCCTTGATCCAATTTACTTGAATCTTTCCTTCCTTCATTTTACCTAACGAAACACAGTTTTGCTTCTATGTTTTCAATATAATTTTCTAGTATATCACCTAGGAGCATATTCCTGTTCCCTGTTCACAGAGAAGAAATGGCTACCATAGGTTCAATGAATTCTGTAGGTCTATACCTGCTCAAAAACATAGCTCTTAAAGCCCTAATAAAATATTTACTTTTAATGTGTTCACTTATTTTTCAGTCATGTCTGACTTTTCCTAAACCCATTTGGGTTTTTCTTGGCAAAGACACTGGAGTGGTTTGCCATTTTCGTCTTCAGCTCATTTTACAGATGTAAAAACTGAGGCAAACAGGATTGAGTGACTTAACCAGTATGGCACAGATATCCAACTGTCTAAGACTAGATTACAAGATTCAGGAAGGAGAATCTTCCTGATTCTAAGACCAGGATTCTATTTACTGTGTCACCTAACTTCTCTTTTTACCTTTAATAATCAGATAGGAATATACTTAGTTCAAAGAAAAGCATTACTGAAATAATATAATAAGAAAAATCTTTTCCAAATAAGCCCGGGGAACATACTTATAAATATGTTTACTAGTAGTACTAAGAATGATCATATTTAGGGCAAAACTGAGAAAGCCACAAAAGCAAGGAGAATATATAACTCTGTACATATATGGAAGACACATACAATTGAAGGAACAAATTCATCTCTTTGCTGCAATAGGGAGATTGATATCTCCTGAGAATATTATCAGGCTACTCCTTTTCTCCTGTGAACTTCACCAGAATGTATAGGACAGGTTTTCTTAAACTTTTTCCCCTCACAACCCCTTTTTGTCAGAGAAATTTTTACATGATTCTGAGTATATAGGCATGTAAAATGGATATAAAAACACAAATATTTCCTGATAATAAATTCTAATTTCATGAGCCTCACATTGAGTTATGCTATCCCATATGGAGTATATCCCAAATACAGTTTCTACTGAATACATTATCTCTGACAGCAGCCTTTCCATTAGTCTTATGGTCATTGATGGCTGTTTCAAGGACTGGTGTCATTGGCATATACTTGTAGAACTTTTTCCTTCTTCTAACTTTTTGTTTTACCTGAAGTTCTTAAGTAGTATAGAGGCCAGGAAGTAAGACTCCATTTCGGGTTTTGAGTCTTACAGTAACTTGGCTCACCAAATGCAAACACTACTCTTTGGAGTAAAAGTTAAACCTTTGAATTTAGGACAGGAAAGAATGTCCACAAGGAGACTAAAGGTATTTGGGAGAAAAATACCTGAGATAATGGTATAATAAACTTTACGATGCATATCTCAACTATTTACATCTCTGTCTAAGTAACCAAGATCCAAGGCTTAAGGAGTTTAATCATTTACATCATAGTAGAATTTTGTTAGGTTATAGGAATTTTAAAAGAGTGTACTTTGTATCAAACCTATGAGCATTTGAGGTATATATATATATATATATATATTTGTGTCTCTGATCAATAAACTTCGAAGAGCCCATAACCAGGACTTCTCTTCCTGACCCCGGTATGTCACATTCTTCATCACTACAGGAGCTGGACTCCAACAAGTAGAGTACTCTTTTCTCAATAAAAGAGTAGGATCTATCATGTTCTTTTAGTTCAATGACCTGAGGATTCCAGTTTTAGCTGGCTTTATTCTACTTCTTTATCAAATTATTGGACTGAGGGTAGGGAAGGTATTAGTAAAAGCATTTCTAGCTTTTATTCTTTAAGAAGCCAGGACTTTTCTTTCCAAGTCTTGATTGGAACAGATTTTTTCATATCCTATAAGCTATTTTTTGTTCTAGGCACCAGTCTTTTTAGAAGATAGATAAGGATTGTACTTAACTAAATTGCAAATGCTCTCAGTCTCAAGTTTATTTTTTGAGGGGACATTCCTTTACCTTCTATTTTTCTCTAATTGCTAGACTATATCAAATCAGATCTTATAAGCTCCTGTGGCTTTCTTCCTAACAAACTGCCAACGTTCTGGGATTGACACCCCATTCCAAAATTCCTTCTATTTTTCCATCTAGAGCAGGGGAATAGCATCTATGAAGATTTGTGATTTGGAGGCATAGAAATAGAGCCAAGCTCCAGGATCAGAGTAATTATATCTCCCCCTGCCCATTTTTTCCTTTGTTTGTATATAGGGCCAGAACAACATAAAACCTTTTCATGTTTTCAACTTTTTAAAAATGAATATTATTTTGTACTCTATTAATCTATGTCTGTGCCTTAGTAGAAACAAAAAAGAAAAATTGCCTCAGTTTCAGCCCAGATGACCTAGGTACAGTTTTACTAATCATATAGGGATGTGACCTTGGATGAATCATGTAATCTCTTTTGGCTTCAGCTAATTCATCTGGAAAATGAAGGAATTGGATTGGATAACTGCCTTGGCCCACAAGGCAGAGTGTGTGGACCCTGGAAGAAGAGAGACAAAAGCAAGAGACAGGGGACGGGCAGAAGGGAGGCAAGACAAAATAATCTGATCAAGCCTCGTTTTAATGAGTGCAATAGTACAGGTATATATAGCAATAGGAAAGGAAACAGAGTTGTGGGAACTTAGTACAGAGTGTGGATCCTAGACCAAGGATTGGTTTCCTGTCCAAGGATGAGCTGATCAGGTGTCTTTGGTCACATAGGAAGCTCCAGGATGTGATTAGGAGATGCCTAGATATCTGCCTATTCAAGGTTAAGGCAGTCTTTGGAATGTGGCCTTATCACCTGTATGGCCTTATGGCCTTATCATCTGTAGATTAGTGCCAGCTCCCCACAGATAACCTTTAAATTTTCTTCCAGCTTTAAACCAATAATCTTTAATCCTCATTTTAGACTGCAAACTTCATAAGGCCAGAGATTGTGTCCTCTTTAAACCTTCTCCGCCAGTGCCTAGAATAATATTCTGCACACAGCAGGTGCTTAATATATGAATGTTTGACTAATCTAAATTTGATTATCTTTTAAGAATTATACATTTTGTTAT
Organism: Sarcophilus harrisii; assembly: GCF_902635505.1. Taxonomy (NCBI): domain Eukaryota; kingdom Metazoa; phylum Chordata; class Mammalia; order Dasyuromorphia; family Dasyuridae; genus Sarcophilus; species Sarcophilus harrisii. Next base: position 614,108,500 of record NC_045426.1, on the reverse strand, counting down.
TTGCTCCCAAAAGTAAACATTTTAAAATTTATTATGCTCAGTGCAAGGTATAGTGAATTGAGGCACCTGTCTTTGCCTTTAATTTAGGAAATGAATGTTGAGTGCATTAGAACAGGGAATTTCTAGGTAAAGAAGCCTTCTTGACCAATGCAGGTTGACATCTTTTAATGATAGCTAATAGTTAGCTATCCACTATGTTAATTAGTGGATATCTATCCACTATGTATTAGTGGATATCTATCCACTATGTTAATTAGGGTATAGCCTTAGAGAATTATACATAGCATTAAGAGATTAAATGACTTGCCTGGGATCATGCAGTCAGTATATTAACACAGATCCTCCTGGCTCCAAGGCTACATTTTTGTTTTTTTGTTTTTTCTTCTGAGGCAATTGGGGTTAAGTGACTTGCCCAGGGTCATACAGCTAGGAAATGTGAAGTGTCTGAGATCAAATTTGAACTCAGGTCCTCCTGATTTCAGGGATGATGCTCTATCCACTGCACCAACTAGCTGCTCCACCAAGTCTAGTTTTCTATCCATTGCTCTATGTCTCCTTCTCAGATACAAAAAGGGGCTTAATGCATACTTGAAGTAATGACTACCAGGATATCAATGGCACTTAAAAAAAAAAAAACAAAAAAAACAACTTACACACATTTATTCATGCTATGCTCTGTCTCCCCCATACTCCTTCCCTAAAATGGAAATAAATTTGACAGTTAATCTCTTGTAATAAAGAAAATGAATTATAAAAGGTAATAATGATATTTACTGAGTAGCTTATACCAAAACTTATTCACTTATCTGGGTTACTAATTGTTTTCTTGAAGTTGGTTACTATATTTTTATAGGAAACCTACAAGTCTGTGGGAACCTGGAGAGAGAAATTCTCATGAATCCAGCAATTTGGGATAATTTGAGGTCAAGGAATAATGGAGAATGCAATCAAAGGTGCTTATTATCCTTTGAAATTCTGCCTCTAGAAAATATTTGTTCCAATTGATTTTGGACATAAGAGTAAAGAAAGAAAGGGGAAGTATGGAAAAAAGAAAGGAAATGTGCAGGTTTTTCTGAAGTATTCAAAGATTATTTGTTGCATCCTCAAGAGAAAGGGAGATAGGGACTTTGTACATACTCTGAGATTGTTCCCCCTCTCTCAATAAGTTCCATAGAATCCATGAGGAAGTATAGATACTTCTGGCCTTCCAAAATATATGCTGAAATATGAAATTGGACTACAATTATTTGGCCTCTGTTTTAGATCAATTATTTTTAAGCCCTAGTGGTTTTCAGGAAATTATTTAGCACCTTCTATGCATAGTAACATTGATTAGAACTATGAAAAGTACATCAAACATTCCTTCTCAGACATTGATGACCTTTTAGATCTTACATAGTCTAACTTCTTCACCTTAAAAAGTTTAGATAGAAATATCATTACCTACATGAAAAGACCTCTATATTTTTAACCTAAATAGAGTGTTTTCTGTTGCTTAGTATCTAGTAGTGTGTGAATTGAAAGGATTAGAACAGCAAATGACAGTGGGAATTGGGTGAGCTATATAGATTTCATCTTGTGACTTAGTTCTGGGGCTAGCTTAGTTCCCTTTCTATTCAATATGAGTCCAGTCCAATTTATGTCTTCTGAAGAATCTTTTTCCATTTGTGAGAATTATGAGATAACTCCGTTGCACTGTTTGAACCAAGTCCTGTGTGGCTGAGCTGCTAAACCACTTCAACTTGTGTTTAGAGAGGTTTAATTAAGGACTTAGATTATGCTGACCAGAAATCTAGTCATATACAAAGACTGATGCAAGGATTTTTCTCTCAAGCAACCTGTATATCTTTTCTTAAAACTGGACTCTCACTGATCAGTTAGCTATTGTTTCCTTGTTTCTTTGATTAAATATAGTCACTTAAGGTGAGTAGGACACCTCTCTCTGATTTTAGGAAATCTCTCCCCCTTTCAATTTGGAAAGACTGTAATTTTTCCTTCAATTGGAAATCATATTACCTAATTTTATGTCTTGGTTAATGTTTTCTTTTAATTAATTGTTATTTGATTAATTGATTTTGGTGCATAAAAATCTGTCTGTATTCAGGTACCAGTCCTAAACTGAAGAGATCTGGTCCCAATCTGTTAGGCAATTGACATGCATTGTTTAATAAAGTGTTATACTCTGAAGTTCGAGCCTGTTTCCTCAGTCAATTTTTTTTCACCTGCCATACTACCAAGGAAGTAAAAATTATGGTTTTTATGCCCATTAAGGTCATTTAACTCCAATATCCACTCTGAATCTTGCATTTTACATCTCTTAGATGTATGCCATTGGTCATGAAGGAGAATGGCTAGGATACTGGGAGTGGTTGTTGTAAAATCCCATTTATAGTATGAAAACTCCCAAACATGTGCCTTACTAATGATGAGTAGGGAGGATGAAGTAATAGTAGATAATATTTGGAGTCATGAAGACCTGGGTTCAAGTGTCAGTTATGACATCTAAATAGACATATGACTATCAGTAAACCAATTCACTTCTATAAGCCTTGATTTTCTTACTTATATAAATGCTAATAATGAGCTAGATTACCTCTAAGGTACCTTTCAGCTCAGAATCTAGGATTTGTTGATTCTATTAAAGAGTTAATATCTATCCACGAGAGTTACAATCTCCTCAGTTAAACTATGTTCAGTCTTTAGTTCAATAAGCATGAATTCTATGCTAGTAGTGGGAGAATTTAGTGTTAGATAAAGCAGAGTCTCTGTTATCATGGAAATAATAGTTGACCAGGGAAAGTTAGATAATTATAACACATAGAGTACTAAAGGCGCAAACCAAAGAGAAGAGCACTGGGATACTGGACTTGTTACTGTGAGAATTCTGATAGTTTAAAAGCTCAGAAATGAGGGGGAATCTTTGTGCCAAAATAGAGGCAATATTTTGGCGCTAGATACAAGCTGGGTTAGGTTCAGATTAGTGGAACAGTAATTGCCAACAGAACAACATGGAAAAAGTTGGATGGAAACTAAAATTCTGGTGATAAAAAATCAGAGAACAATACCCGGAAAGAAATAGGTTGTTGTCCACAGTTCTAGTACCTCCTTAAGGCTTTCTTTTTCATGGCTATAATCACTATAACAATCATGTTCCCATCTTGTTAATGTTTTAGAATTAACTCAATAATACATTTCTTGAATAAGTAATAATATGTATTAAGGGCAATATGTAAAATATTATTGAAAAAGATGGCATATTAACTTAAATCAGATCTAAGAGGCAAAAGTTATTTACTACAACTCCCCTCATTTCATTTATTAGGAAACTGAGATCCACAGAGGTTGTGAGCTGTCCAAGGTCACAGAAAAACTAAGTGGTAGTGTCAAAATACAAACTCATGTCACATGAGTTCGATGTTTCAAGTTCAGTGCTCTCATTACAATAAAGTAAGAAGGTTTAGTCTATAAAACTAAATTCATAAAACCCCGAATTCCAGCTTAAACATAAGGATAGAAAAAGATACAATTAAGTGGTTCAAAAATTTCAAGTTATGACACTGACTCCTGCCATCCTTTTATGGCTATTGAGTAACAGACTTAATGGATTCTTGTTAGGTGAGAGAATGCTCCAAATCTTAAGCCACAGACCCATAAATAGATGTAAAACAGGCAGGAAGAAATCTGCAGGAAGAAATAAAAACAAGACCTAAAGGCTATATTTCCCTGCTTTCTTTGGTCATGACCATCACTAGGCAATGGAATAGGTTTATTCCTAGGCATATATATATTTTTTAATTTTCAAGGGTGTAAAAACAATTGCAGAACATTGAGCTACATTTTACAAAGATTCCAGCTCCTGACTAATTGTAAATTAGCCCTAGTTTTAGATTCTCTCAATTCAATGCAATTTCACATAATTCCATGCATTTCAAAGGACCTATTGTGTGCTAATCCCATAACAATAACTTAAAATACAGAAATGAAGTAACATACAAGATAATATAGATTCAACGATCATCTCTACATAAGTTAATAGAAGATAGATATGTATATGTATATGAATGACCTCGTTTCATACATACAAATATGTATGTGTACATGTATAAATGAAATTAGATATTTAAAGCTATACAGAAGCCAGGAGATTATTTAATTTGACATGCTTCATTTTATAGTTCTAAAACCTGAGTTCAAAGGAGGTTAAGTGATTTATTTAAAGTCAACCAAATAGACCCTTCATCATTCTTTTTGTCCTTATCTTTATGTTTTCTAGATAGTCAATGCCCTTCTTAAAATGTAGAATCTAGAATTTAACACAGTATTCTAAATGTAGCCTTCGTGGGACAACTAACAAATATGTGAATGAAAAAATAAATATTCTTCAGAACCAGAATTAGCTCTTCTGTGGTATTGACAGAACTTTGTGTTTGAAAAAAAAAATGAAGCCATCCACATAACAATGTAATTGGTGTGATTGGTAGGTTACATATCTATTGTTGTTAAAAATTTTGTTTTATTTATGCATTTTGTTTTCTATATGAATTATTTTCTAATTTACAATTCTCTGTACAAATCCCCAAAGTGCACATGCACACTGGAGCAAATATTCACTTAGCCATGCAAAAACACACACTAAATCTTTCCCTGAAGAAAAAAAAAATAAGAGTAAATTGAAAACAACCAGCAGAGGACCCCCATTTGTCAGCAACACATTTCTTGGCCCCCTACTGCTCTATGTGAGGAAGGAAGAGTGTTTCATCAACTTTTTCTCCAGTATATTTTAATGTGAGGTCTATGTGGTACAAAACATTTCAATAGAAAATAAAGAAACTTGAGATAAACTTCTGTTGTGACACAGTAGACTAAGGGCTACATTTACAATCCTAGAACTTTGGTTCAAACCTTGTTTCTATTTTTTTGCTAGTTGTGTGACTTTTGATGAGTCACATAACCCTACTAAGACTCAGTTTCTTCATCTGCAAAGTAAGGAACTTGGATCAGATAATTTCTAAAAAGGTTTCTAGCCTAAATCTATGATATTATAATCATGCAGTCTTTTTCCATATTAAAGAACTTTAAATATCACCTAGTCAAATGTTACCAAATATAGAATGTACCTTTTAACATCCCTAATAGTGTGTGATTTTTACCTCTGTTCACATACTTCTAGTAATTGGGAGCTCATTACTCTAAGTGGAAGATTAAGATATCACTTACTGCTTAAAGTAAATATATATATATCTTATGCTGAGACAACAACATTGTAAAGAAAAACTACTTTTAAAGACTTGAGAACCCCAATCAGAGAAATGAAACACCATGATTCCAAAGGACCAGTGATGAAACACACTAATCCCCTCCTGTCAGAGTAGTGTTGGACTCAAAATACAGAATGAAACAGAGATTTTTGAATGTGGCAAGTGGGTGGATTTGTTTAGTTTGATCATATATATATATATATATTTTTTTTTTTGTTATGTTTTTTTTTTCTTCCTCTTAATTTCTTTCTTCTTAAAAACATGTCTAATGAGGATGGTGAGAGAGATAAATGCTTGTTATTTAACTTAAATATATTCTATTGAACTCATAATTTTATCTGTGTTGGTACTCTTTGCATCTGGTAAGACTGAAATCTTTTCATATCTTCCCAAATGATTCTTGAACATGAATTTCCATAAATACTCCCAAAAAGAGTACTGCGAACTTCAGGTTTCCTTTTGGATATTTAGTAATTCATAGATACTAGTTCAATTCTTAGACTGCTCATCTTTCATCACTTACTCTTACTATCTCACTGTTTCCAGATGTATATATCAACATTTTTTTTTGCCAGACTTGAGATTTCAATAATTTGAGGGAACTCTGAGTGATTGATTTCTTGTGCCAGAGTACATTGGCATTTTCCTTGCAACATATACCTTTAGAAACTTATCTGAGGACACTGAAAATTTAGGTAACTTGCCCTATGTTTTACACCTACTATGTGTCAGAGGCAAGACCTGAACCCATTTCTTCTTGATTCTAAGACTAATTTTATTCTCTTATGTTTTTATACTTTATTATACTAATTGTATGCTAATACATAACTGTCCACTTAACTTAATATTGATCAAGTGAATCGATGGAGTCAGGGACTTAATATCCTGATGCCAAAGGGAATGAAGGCCTACCTACTTCAAAGTTAGCATCCTGTGTTGTTCATCAATTTTCATAAATATAAAACTGGAAGATATGTTAAGGGCCATCTAATCCAACCCCATTATTTTATTTTTTGAAACTGATGCCCAAAGTGAGTAAGGGACTCTTCTAAAGTCATGTAGGCAGAACATGTCAGAAGCAGAATTTGAACCCAGATTCTCTGACTCCAGAGTCAAGACTTCCCCCTCCCCAGTTATTTCTAACATGACACTGCTTGTTGCCTGAGAGGTGGGGGGGGGGGGGAGGGAGAATACTTTTTTTTCAAAAGAAAATTCCATGAGACCATCTAGTCTACCTTTATGAGTGCTATTCACAAACTTCTAATAGTGATCAGACTCACCTGACACAATTTTCTGTTTTTACTCTGAGAATATCCATTCTTAATTATTTCATTATCCTCTGACTTTTTTGAATATTGATTCAATAACTAGGTTAACAATGGAAATGGGACTTAGTAAAATTATTTCAATTGTCTATTTTCTTTTTGAAGGTAAGTATATATTTTGCTTCTTTGTTTTCTTTCTGACTTCCTTTAATCTAGACCATGATGAAAACTCAATATAAAGTGTGCTACTAGTCATTTCTATCTCTTCTATGTACTGTGATGGCTCATGTAGCTCCTATCTTTTATTTGAACTCAGATATCCTAAATATAGTGCAGGCATAACACTTTGACATTATGAGTGAGTTCCCCTGTGATTCTTCTTCCATTGAGACTCTTTCCCATCTCTGACTTTTAAAATGCTTAGGGAATGTTCATGACCTACTTCAAAAGCCACTTTTCCCATAATCCTTTATGTAGTCATTGAAAAGCCATAAGATTTCATTTTCTTCTGGAAACATACTAAAAATAATAATCTGATTATACCAATGTTATGTGCCTACTTATTTTTACCTAATTTACTAGATTGTTAGTATTTTCAAGACAAAGATTATGTTTTATTTATAATTATATCCTGCCAAGTACAGAATACAGAAACTTGAAGATAGTAGATGCTCAATGTCTACTAAATTAATTTCTTTCACACATTAAGAGAAGGTTTATTTCTTCTTAATCTATAAGGTATATGAAGGTAGCACAGTGCCTGGCATATTATACCTATTTAAAAGAAGTTTGATTATTGAAAGGACATTTATGAACTCCATTAACCTTATGAGGAACCTAGGTTCCAAGATGTTTAATAATTTGTTCATGGCCATCCAGCTGATAAATATTTCAGATAGGATTGGAGCCCAAGCCTCACTAGATTTAGCCAGTATAGTCTTTCCTCCATTACTATGTTTCTTTCATTTTTTAGCATCTTCTATTTCTGAAATAACTCTCATTGATTAGCTCTTTTTCCACCAAATAGCCATTCAATACTTTTATCTGCTCATGTGGCTGGTCATCCCCCTACTACTATTCTGTTCTACGTTTGTCTTTCCTACTCATTCTAATGTTTTATGTTAAAGATGGTGTCTTTACTCTTTAAAACTTTTTCTCGTCCCCTCTTTAATAGACAGATGATAGACAGATAGAAAAACAAATGGAGGTACATCCTAGTAATATGGGGGAGAGAGAGAGAGAGAGAGAGAGAGAGAGAGAGAAAGAGAGAGAGACAGAGAGAGAGAGAGAGAGAGAGAGAGAGAGAGTGCAGGAGATATAAATACAAGCAAGTAAGACAATCTCTACATTCAAGTACTTACATTCTAATAGTGGAAGACAATATATAAAAGGGAATTTAAAAAGAGAAGAAGATACCTGGAAGGAGGAGAAAAATTTTTAAAAATCCAAAGAGTTGAATCATGAATGAAAGAGAACATGGCTGAAGCACTTTCTGAAATAGTAGTCCTGGAAGATTGTCACCAACCAAGAGAAGAGATTCTCAGGTTAAAGATTTTCCTAGGAGATAAAGGTAATAGTGATAATGGTGATGCTGGTGATGGTGATGGTGGAGAACCTGATGGAAGAGAAGAAAGCGGATAATAGAGCTACATTGCAGAGCAATGTAGAGAAAATGAAGAGACAATTGAGTACTCTGGTTTAATTAGAGTATCTCATATAATACCTTTGAGATAGATAACACTAGAAAGACTTATAAAAGTTGTGGGACTTTATTCCTTGGTTAAGGAGTTTCAAGTTTCCATGATAGGGACGATTGAAAGATTTTGAGCAGAAGAGTTACATGTCTAGGTTTTTGCATAAGGAAATTGGTACTGGTATGGAGAATGGATTGGATTGGGGTGGAGAGAGAGTCATTTTAGAAGGTTATTATGATAGTCCAAGGTAGTAGTAAGGAAGGAATGTATTAAGACTGTATTAAGATAAACAATTGATTAAAGAGATATTGTAAATATAGAATCATCAGACTTTGTCTAAGGTAAGAGATATCATTATCAGCATATAAAAATATGAAATACTTCAGGAAGACAGTAATCAACCTAGTGATAGATGTTTGTCAATTAAATGAATAAGAAGACTTATGGAATCTTTTACCTAGAGAGGAACAGAGATTATTGATTCCAACTTCTTCTTTTTAACAAATATTTGCTAAGAGCTTATTATGTTCAAATGACTGGTTTTGGCATTCAGATTATAAAAATAAAACCATATTCTTCTGAACCCTAAGAGAAGAGATATTATTTGCCTAATGACAAACAATTAGTTAAAACTTGAGCTGTAATTAGAAGCCAGGTCTATTGACTGCATATTTCTTAAAGTATCAGTTACTCCCCACTCCCACCCCCCCCCCCACCATCCAGATACTTCTTTTTACTATTTCCCTCCTCAAGACACATACTTGGTCCAAAATCAACTTTCTTCTCATCTCTTGTTCATTGCCTTATATTTATATTAAGTACAATTCATCACCACCACCTCTTCTACCCTATATGTATATATATTTTAAACCACATTATATATTCAACTCTGAAGGGGATTTTAGGTCTGGAGTTTCTTGAAGGCAACAACTTTAATAATTCTGTAAAATGCCAGATCTTCATTAGATTTAGTGTACATAAATACAAGGAAATGACCTGTGGACAGAAGTAAAGAAACATTTCTCTGAAAATATTATAGGAAAAAAAAAAGCTAACTAGGAGAATGAATGAATGAAAGTAAAAGCAGTAAAGAATAAACTATTTCTCAGGTAATTGTCCAAGGTGTTGGAGGTGCATATGCAAAACTAATATTATACTATTCTATGATATTATATATACATAATATATATAACATATATAATATGTCTCTTTCCTCTCTCTCTTTATATATATACACACATAATACTATATATGAGAGAGAGAAACAAATACAAGTATATACACATATACATGTGTATGTTGGTATATGATAGGAAACCTGGGTGGTGTAGTGGATAGAATGCTGGGCCTGGAGTCAGTAGTACCAGAATTCAAATCCAGCTTTAGACGCTTATTAGCTTTGTGACATGGGCAAATCTTTTAATCCTATTTGTCTCAGTTTCCTCATCCATGGAAAAAGCTGGAGAAAAAAATGGCAAACTACTCCAGTTTCTTTGCCAAGAAAATGCAAAAGAGAGTCATAAAAAATCAAACATGACCAAACAACAATAATAACAACAATAAAAATAAGACAGAGATAAGGAAGAGGATTGTGATATGAGGCATCACAAGAATGGTAAGTAGAATCAGAAGAAAATTTATTATAAAAGGCTAGATGGATTTGCAATTGGAGCTAGAAAGTGTATGAGTAGTTAAAAGTTTCTTTTCTTTGATCAAAGGAAGGAAGGGTATTAATTTGCTCCTTTTCCCTCCCTTCCTAGCATATGGAAAGTTTTCCTCCTTTATTGGAAGTCAGACATTTTCCCTAAAACTTGTTAGTTTTCATTAGGCCCAAATCCAGAGGGACACAGATATTTGGCCCGCTACTAACACACACCTGGAGTGCAGTGAAGTGTTTGGCAGCATCCACATTCTTTGCTGACAGTGCCCAGTCATTCATTTCAAGATCCATTTTCTGAGAAGAGTATCTTTGACAGATGGCAATTCCCGGAAAGAACTGGTGCCCCTGGCAACACCAAGAAATTTCCCTTTCAAGAGTAGCATGATAGTGTAACAGCCACACTAAAAGTACAATGGATGATGACAGCATGGCAGAAAGAACTCTGACCTGTGTTCAAGTTTTGTGGAAAGAGTATACAATCCAGTATCCTGAAAAAATATAACAAGATATGGCTGTAAGTTTCCTCATTCTCCCCAAAGTTTTATTGCTCTGAGGCAAAATTCCTGTAGCTCAGAAATTGTGTGTGTGTGTGTGTGTGTGTGTGTGTGTGTGTGTGTGTGTCTGTGTGATGAATCCTTTGGCAGTGTATTGGAACATCTAAACAAATTCTTATTGTTTTTTGAAATTTATAGTTCAAGGAAGTGCTAAATATCAGTCAGAAGTTAGTGAAAACAGAAAGGTAATTATTTTCCCATTTAAGTGTATGGACTCACTGAAATCTAGCCACCAACCCTTTAGATATCCGTGGACACCAGGTTAAGAATCCCAGCTCTAGATGAAAAAGACAGAATGAACCTTACATTCAGCATAAAATCTCTTGATGTTATCTACCTCTTTTTATGTAAAGAAACATTTTGGAGTATGATCTTAAATTATAAACTAGTACAAAATATTTGAGAATATATCCCACTCATTGATTTAACAGATGCTTTTAAAGTATTTTACATATGCAATTATCTGCTAGCCAAGTACGTTGCAGTCAAATCACATAGTTTACAAACTATTTTCACATTCATTACTAGAATATATTCTCAATATTACTATAATCCTGCCACACAGCCAGTCATGCATTATTGCCCTCACTTTACAAATAAAAAAATGAAGACTGAAGAAATGATTCACTTCTCAAGGGTTTCTCTTTGCTCTTTACCATGGAGTTTTCCTTGCCCAAGGGAAAGATTAGGAATAATATGTTCAAGTTTCAGAGAGGTAAATATAGTCTCAATGCAAATGAAAGCAAATAAAACAAGATTTAAAAAGAAAGAAAACAACTTCCTAACCAATGGGTCTTTACAAAAGAAGAAATTTGCTACATCAAGATTTAATGAATCTCCTACCACTGGAGGTCTTCAAGCAGATATTGGCCAATCAGCTATTATGGATTTTATAAAGAGTATTTCTGTTCAAGTATATGTAGGCAGATCTGGGAGACAGAAGCTATTATTATTCCCATTTTACAACCGAGGAAGCTGAGGCAGACAAAAGTTAAATCATTTGCCTAGGTCACACAAATAAAAAGCATCTGAGGTTGGATTTGAACTCATATTTTGACTCCTGGTCTAGTTTTTTATCCACTGATTCTGTTAGTTGCCTGCTTAAAGAGTATAAATTTAGTCTTGGCTGGGCTAGTCACTTAAGTCCTTGAGGCCATGGTTTCCTTATCTGGCAAAATAAATTAGGATAGATCATCCTTAAGTTCTGTCTCAATTATAATTTTATGAACATCTTTAGAAGAAATCAAAGGGAAGGGCTCATCAAATTAATACTTATAAGAGTATCATATTGATACAAATTTGATTCATATTACAATATAAATGACTAATATTAACATTTTTCTCCCCTTTTACTTGGGAGATAAGAAAAAGTTAAGAATTCAACCATCAGCTAACAAAAGACTATGATTTAATAAGTTATTGATTTTTAACAAACTAAAAATAGTATAAATATATTTAAAAGACTATAATTAACACATGAGAATCAGTCTAGCAAGTTTAGAAAGGTTCATGATTCAAAGGTTAGCTATTAAATATGGAACTTTTAATAACTTATTTTCTATCATTGCTTCCATACTGGGTGAATTCTTGTGGGATTTAGAAGTACTAGTGATAGCACCCCTGAAAGTGAAAGCACACTCTATAGCTCCTACTAATTATATCACTTCAATTTCATTCAGTAAGTATTTATTAAGTGCCTAATATGTACGTCTCTCTTAAATTTTGAGTAGTTCCTGTCCTTATGGTGCCTTTATTCTATTGTGCAAGGGATAAAGGAAATCCAAATCATACACAGATAATTGTACAATTTATTTATTTATTTTTTTTTTTTGCTGAGGCAATTGGGGTTAAGTGACTTGCCCAGGGTCACACAGATAGAAAGTGTTAAGTGTCTGAGACCAAATTTGAACGCAGATCCTCCTGACTTCAGGGCTGGTCACTGTGCCACTTAGCTGCCCCATTCAATTTATTTTTAAACTGTGTGCAAAGTTATTTGCAGGATGATAACAATTGGAGAATCAAGAAAGATGGAGGAGATGACTTCTGAGTTGAGCCTTAAGACTGGGATTCCAAAAAAAGTAAGGAAGGACACTATTCCAGGTATAAAGATGGAAGATGGAGACAGTGAGTTCTAAGGCAAAGGAAGCTTTTTGAGGAGTCCAGATAAGAAGTCATGAGGGACAAAATCAAAGCTGAAGTTGTATGACTGGAAAGAAATGGGAAGAAAAATATTTCAGGCACTTATATATATAAAAGACTGTACTAGGTACTGGGAATAAAAGAAAAGAACAAAAACAGTCCCTGTCCCCAAGGGGCATACATTCTTCTGTTGATTGTTTCACCATGTCACAGTTCTCAGAAAAACTTGAAGCATATGGGGTTAGATTAAATTAATTCAAGAGTCATTTTCATTTATTTGAACTGCATCCTTGTCAACATAGATTAAAATGATTTGTCAAAAGTATATCAGGGAAGTAATGGGCTAGTAAATTTGCCAGTATGAGAGACCTTAGTAAATAGCTATCACTAAATGAATTCACAGGGAATTAGAGAAAACCAGATTTTCCACTTACTCATTTATCCATTAGGAGGATTTAATGAATGGGCAGAGCTTTGGCTGAAATGCTGTACTTCACTCCAACCAGCAATCTTCTTCAGTTGCTGCACTGGGTTTTCTAAAGGACAGTCTAAGTGGTTAGCAACTCTAAGCATAAATCACTCCACATTAACATCTTGAAAAGAGGCCAGCCTATTTTAAGCCCCATCTGCATTTTAGAAGAAGACAAATGAACAGATATATCTCAGATCAATGTTGTAGAGATACATAAGTGCAATAGATCAACTGTATGTATAATGGTGAGTTGGCAATGGAAATTCTTAATGAAGGAGCAAAGATGGAAATGCCTTGTGAACTATTGACTTAACACCTGGAATTGCATAATAAAAATAGCTCTCATTAATATAACAATTTCAGGTTTAATTTCTTCATTCCATAATAACCCTGTTAAATAGTTAATAAAACCAACTATCCAATATATAATGCCTCAATACTTTTTTCCCCTGACACAATTGGGGTTAAATGACTTGCCCAGGGTCACACAGCTATGAAGTGTCAAGTGTCTGAGACCAGATTTGAACTCAGGTCCTTCTGACTTCAGGGCTGCTACTCTATCCACTGTATCACTCAACTGTCCTAAAGCCTAAAGATTTTTAAAGTGTCTTATATATATTTCATTTTAACCTCAACCCCAGGATATGGGTATCATTATTATTTTGAAGATGAGGAAATTGGGTTTACAGAAAGATTAAGTTAAGAGACTGAGACTGGAGTTGCATTCAAGTCTTTTTGATTCCAGGGCCAATACTCAATCCACTTAGATGCCTAGTAATACAAATATTATTATTCCCAGTTTACAGGTCAGTCAGAGAACTGAAATTGTGAAAGAACAGGTAATTTATCTAGAATCAAACAACTGGGTTTGCCATTTAATGTATAACCTTGAATAGGTTGCTTTATTTTTCTTGGCATAATTTATGTTTCAGGCCAATCGCATTGTTCATGGAAAACTTTTTTGGCATGGTTATTAGTGGGACTTTCAGATCATAGCATACCAATAGAAAATAGACTATTTGTCAGATAATGATAATAACTTATCTATCACCAATGTCAGTCTATCAGTCAACAAACATTTATTGAATACTTTGTACATAGATCTAAGTACTAGAGTAACAAAGAAATGAAAAAACATAGTCTTTGTCCTCAAAGAGCCCATCTAATGGGTGAGACAATATGAAAATAACTATGTATATACAAGAGATATATGGGATAAATAAAATGTTTTGGAAGGGATCAGCAGTGGGAGGCAGGACAATGACTGGGAAAGACTTCTTGTAAAAGGTAGGATTTAAGCTAAGTTTTGAAGGAAAATGGGGAGGATAGAGGTAGAGATCAAGAGGGAAAACTCCAGGCATCAAGGTAGAATCAAAGATGTAATGTCGTAGGTAAAAAGCAGCAAATAGAGCAGTGTAGGCAGACCATAGACTATAGAGCATGTAGCATGGAGTAAAGTATAAGAAAATGTGAAATCAGAAGGAGCTGGTTTGTGAAAGACTGCATGCCAAACAAAAAAATGTATACTTTTTCCTGGGAGTAATTTTGACTTGCAGTTTATTGAGTTGGGGTACAACTAGTCATACTTATCTTTTAAGAAAATCTCTTTACCCAGCTTTTGGGATAAGAACTTACTGTTTGATAAAAATTGCTGGGAAAATTGGAAACTAATATGGCAGAAACTAGGCATTGATCCATACTTAACACCGTACACCAAGATAAGGTCAAAATGGGTTCATGACCTAGGCATAAAGAATGAAATTATTAATAAATTAGAGGAACACAGGATAGTTTACCTCTCAGACTTGTGGAAGGGGAAGGTCTTTATGACCAAAGAACTAGAGATCATTACTGATCACAAAATAGAAAATTTCGATTATACCAAACTGAAAAGTTTTTGTACAAACAAAACTAATACAGACAAGATTAGAAGGGAAGCAATAACTGGGAAAATATTTTTACAGTCAAAAGGCTCTGATAAAGGCCTCATTTCCAAAATATATAGAGAATTAACTCTAATTTATAAAAAATCAAGCTATTCTCCAATTGAAAAATGGTCAAAGGATATGAACAGACAATTCTCAGATGAAGAAATTGAAACTATTTCTAGTCATATGAAAAGATGCTCCAAGTCATTATTAATCAGAGAAATACAAATTAAGACAACTCTAAGATACCACTACACACCTGTCAGATTGGCTAAGATGACAGGAAAAAATAATGATGATTGTTGGAGGGGATGTGGGAAAACTGGGACATTGATGCATTGTTGGTGGAGTTGTGAACAAATCCAACCATTCTGGAGAGTATTTTGGAACTATGCTCAAAAAGCTATCACTGTGAATACCCTTTGATCCAGCAGTGTTACTACTGGGATTATATCCCAAAGAGATTATAAAGAAGGGAAAGGGACCTGTATGTACACAAATGTTTGTGGCAGCCCTTTTTGTAGTGGCTAGAAACTGGAAACTGAATGGATGTCCATCAGTTTGAGAATGGTTGAATAAATTGTTGTATATGAATATTATGGAATATTACTGTTCTGTAAGAAATGACCAACAGGATGATTTCAGAAAGGCCTGGAGAGACTTACACGAACTGATGCTGAGTAAAATGAGCAGGACCAGGAGATCATTATATACTTCAACAACAATACCATATGATGACCAGTTCTGATGGACCTGGCCATCCTCAGCAACGAGATCAACCAAATCATTTCTAATGGAGCAGTAATGAACTGAACCAGCTACACCCAGAGAAAGAACTCTGGGAGATGACTAAAAACCATTACATTGAATTCCCAATCCCTATATTTATGCCCACGTGCATTTTTTATTTCCTTCACAAGCTAATTGTACAATATTTCAGAGTCTGATTTTTTTTGTACAGCAAAATAACGTTTTGGTCATGTATACTTATTGTGTATCTAATTTATATTTTAATATATTTAACATCTACTGGTCATCCTGCCATCTAGGGGAGGGGGTGGGGGATAAGAGGTGAAAAAATGGAACAAGAGTTTTGGCAATTGTTAATGCTGTAAAGTTACCTATGCATATATCCTGTAAATAAAAGGCTATTAAATTAAAAAAAAAAAAGAAAGAAAAAAAAAAAGAATATCTCTTTAGCAGCTGAGGAGGTGGATTAGAATAGAGAAAGACTTGAGTCAAGACCAACTATAAAGCTACTGCAGTAGTCCAGAAATTAGGTAACAGAGGCCTATTACTAGTGTTGTGACTTTGTCAGTGGAGAAAGGGAGAGGTATGTATACCAGAGGTGCAGTGAAGGCAGAAATGAGAAGATGACAATAGAATGAAAAAGTGGTGATTGTTAATGAGGAATTAAGGAAGAATTATGAGTCTAGAGCAAGACTTTTTAAACTTTTTCCACTTGTGACTCCTTTTCTCCCAAGAAATTTTTATGCAATAAAAGGTATATAGGTATGTAAAATAGGTGTACAAATTAAAATTTACTGATAAGAAATGATAATTTTGTCATCCCCACATTCAGTAATGCAACTTCATATGGTGTTGCAACACATAGTTTAAGAAACTTTGGTCTAGATGATAGGGAGACCAGTGGAAATATGCTTGATAGTAATAAAAAAAAGTTGGGAGAATTTGGGAAGGAGGAGTTTTAATGAAAATTGAGAAAATTCATTTAAAAATATTTATCAAATGTGGTGGGCATTAGGAATGCAAATATAATAATGAAACAATACCTGCCCGAAAGGAGCTTATATTCTATTGGGAAAATGCAATATATAACCATAAATCACTATTGTATAAAAAAAATGGACAAATATGAGAGAGTCCAAACAGCATAGGGAATCAGAAAAGTCTTCATGGGTAGGCAGCAAATGAGCTGAAACATGAAAGCAGACAAAGATTTAGAGAGGTGGTGTCAAGAAGATAGATAGAGATGCATGTATAAATAAATGCACAAAATTAGAAGAGAAAATTAAATTTGTGAAACAAATGATAATTCAGTTTGGGGAAAGGAGAGGTACAGATAAGTAACTACTATATGCTTTTTATTCCTTGTCTCTTTTAAACTTTTTAAATTCCTTGTCTCTTTTTTTTTTTTTTTTAATTATGACTATGATAGAGGAATGAGCTTTCATTATACAAGGACAATTGTTCTTTGAAGAAGCTGACCCTATTCTTAATTTATCTATTTCTACCAAGCTTTTCTTAATTCTTTTGGTCCATGTGTAGGATGTCTGGCTTCCTTTTACCTTTACATTAGTAAACTTTATCCCTCCAACATGATCATAATCTTAATAGAGTTAAGAAGTTTAAAAGGGGCTCTTAGCTAGCATTTTGATCTCGTCAGTGGCCTCAAGATCACATAATCAAGGTTATAGGTGAATTCAATGATTGAGATTCAGTGACATTCTTTGATCTATTTTTTTCTCCCTTTGTCTCTGTTCCTTCATTTCTACAACCCCAACTATTTCATTTTTTGCTTTATGCTTCAAACTTAAATGATTTAAACTAAAGATGTAATATTTTATTCCTTACTCATATATCTCTTTCTTTTATGAAAAGTTACTTTGATGAAGACAAAAGTATAAACAAAAATTAGAGGTAGTATGTTG
Organism: Sarcophilus harrisii; assembly: GCF_902635505.1. Taxonomy (NCBI): domain Eukaryota; kingdom Metazoa; phylum Chordata; class Mammalia; order Dasyuromorphia; family Dasyuridae; genus Sarcophilus; species Sarcophilus harrisii. The sequence continues at coordinate 614,090,858 of NC_045426.1, read as the reverse complement.
ATTTAAGTTATCACTAAGCTGTAAATGGTTAAGAGAGCTTATATGTTAAAAGTAGTTTAGAACCTAGATAGGTCATAAAAGTGAATCATCTGGGCATCTGAATAAAGACAGTTGAGAAAATACAAAGGGTAGGGAAGAGTGCTGGTAAATGAGAACAGGTCCATGGAAGAAGTTTTTCCTGCTTAACAATTTTACTTAGGTGGCTTTTGGGTTGCTAGGGGATGTGGTCCAGAGATATACTAAAAAGAGATAGCTAGATATCTGCGTTTGGTCTGCTTTTAAGACTTTGAAGGAAAAGACTTAAGAGTTCAGAGAAAGGATAAATAAGAGATCATAGAAGATGTTCTCAATGAGAAGTCAGTTTAAGAAAACTGAAAAACTCTTAAGGAAAAAATTCTGATTGCATAAAGATAGTTCTTTCCACCCATTTAGGAACAAAAGGTGGAACTGTTGATTGACACACAAGTAATTAATGATCAATTTTAAAATACAGATATAGATAATGGAAATAAATAACAGAAGATGAGAGATTCTCATAACAATATCAAGAGTCATAAAACTCCAAACTGAAACTATTCATCTCAGAGTGGTTTTGATGATGATGATAGAAAGCATTTATATAGCATTTTAATGTTTGCAAAGAGTTTCACATATACAACTTCATTTGATCTTCACAATAATCCTAATAATAGGTAAATGCTATTTTATTCACATTTTACACCTGAGAAAATTGAGGCAGATGGCGGTTAAGTGACTTGACCAGAGGCATAGGTCTGATTGAATTAAAATCTCTTATTCCAGGTCCAGCATTCTATCTTAGAACCCTAGAGCTTATCCAAATCACAGATAATAAAAATCTGGGAGAGATAGTTAGCACATTAGATGACAATATTATGAGCCAGGCACCGCATTGTTTCTTAGCATAGAAATTTGCTCCCAATAAATTCAAGAACCAATATGGCAGATGAGAGACAGAAACCCAGCTGACCTATTCCAACATTCTCCTCCACAGAACTTTGACATAAGGCCTCAATTTGAATTTTGAAACAGCAGAGTTAACAATTTTTTTCTAGCCCAAGATGAATTAGGAGTTGCCAGGAGAGGTCTGTGTCACTGAGGTGGGCACAGGCCCAGGATGCAGCGGGAGCTCCAGTGATGTACTTTGGAATCAGCAACAAAAGCAGCAGCAGCAGCAGCAGCTTCCAAAGTTTTCAGCACAAAAATGGTAAGGAGTCAGATAACAAGTCAGAAAGTGGTTACAGGAGACTTTTCTAGCAATGTGTGCAGTTGGTATTGATTGGCAACTCTATTGCCCATAAAAATGAAAGGGTTGCAGTTCCAGGAAAAAATAGAAGAAAATAATTTCTCATTGGGAAATAACTGATCTGAGGGAAAAATGATCAAGGAGAAATCATTTAAGAATTAGTGTACTCCTTAACATCTACTAGTCATCCTGCCATCTGGAGGAGGGGGTGGGGGGTAAGAGGTGAAAAATTGGAACAAGAGGTTTGGCAATTGTTAATGCTGTAAAGTTACCCATGCATATATCCTGTAAATAAAAGGCTATTAAATTAAAAAAAAAAAAGAATTAGTGTACTCCCTGAAATGCATGATCAAAGAAAGAGCTTAGACATCATCTTTTCATAAATTAACAAAGAAAACTGCCCTAATATCTTAGACCTAGAGAGTAAAATAAAAATTGTAAGAACCCACTGATCACCCAATGTAAGAAATACAAAAATGAAAATTCCTAGAAATATTAGAACCAAGTTCTAGAATTCCCAGGCTAAGGAAAAAAATATGGTAATCATACTAAAATAAAATACCACATACTTATGAGCCACAATCAAGATCACATAAGATTCAGCAGATTCTACATTAAAATAGCAAAGGGTTTGGAATGTTATATTCCAGAAGATGAAAGAGCTAAAATTACAATCAATAATAACTTACCTTATAAAACTGAGTATTATTCTTTAGGGGAAAAATAACTTTTAATGAAATAAAGGACTTTTAAATATCCTTGATGAAAAGTCCAGAGCTGAATAGAAAATTTGATATGCAAACATAAGACTCAAAAGAAGCATAAAACAGTAGAAAACAAACACAAAAGAATCAAGTTAAATGTTTATATTCTTATATGAAAGATGATACATGTAATTCCTAAGAACTTGATCATTATTAGGACAGTCAACATGTAAGTCCACATAAGAAGCAATCTACATAAACAGAGCATAGGTGTGAGTTGATTATGTTAGGATGATCTCAAAAAAAAAAAAATGAATGAATGGAAAAAGAAGAGTGTGCTGGGAGAAAAAGGGAAGGGAGAGATAGATTAGAGGAAAGTATCTTACATAAAAGAAAATGCAAGGAAGAACTTTTATAGTAGAGGGGGAAATGGATAGGGTGATGGACAATTCTTGGACCTCTGTTTATTCAGAAATAGTTCAAAAAGAGAAGAATACACTTATACATACACACTCTCACACACATTCAATATAGAAAATTTCTCTTATTTAACAAAGAAATAAGAGGGAAAGGGGATAAAATAAAGTATTAGGGGCATAATAAAAGGGGGGTTAGATTAATGAAAGCATTAAAGAGAAGCAAAAGACTTTTGAGGAGGAACAGAATAAAAAGCGAGGACAAACAAAAGAAAATAGGATGTAGGCAAATACAATATTAATAATCATAACTGTGAATGAGAATGGGATGAGCTAACTCATAAAATGGAAGTGGATAACAGAATAAATTGGAAACAAAAGTTCAACAACATGCTGTATTTGAAGCACATTTGAAATAGAAACATACATAGTGTATGTAAATAAAGGACTGGGAAAGAATCTATTATATTTCAGCTTAGGTTAAAAAAAAGAAAGAAAAAATAAGGGTGACATGATCCTAGACAAAGGAAAAGCAAAGTAGAGCACAACTAAAATAAACCATTAGGGAAATTATATTTTAATAAAAGATACCACAAATAATGAAGTAATATCAAAAGTTTTACATTAAATTTCTCTGATAAAGGATTCTTTTTTCAAATATATAAGGAACAGAGTTAAATTTATAAAAGTAATAGCTATTCTCTAATTGATAAATGGTCAGGGGATATCTACAGGCAATTTTCATAAGAAATCAAAGCTATCTATAGTTATATAAAATGTTCTAAATTATTATTAATTAGAGAAAACAAATTAAAACAACTTTCAGTTCCAATTTCTCATTAATCAGAAATGATAAATGCTGGAGGGGATGAAGGAAAGTAAGGACATTGGTGAATTATTTGTGGAGTAAACTGGTCCAACCATTCTGAAGAACAATCTGGAATTATGTCCAAAGGGCTATAAAACAGGGTATTTTGTTTGATCCAGAAGTATCATTACTACATTTGTATCTGAAAGGTATTATTAAAACCAAAAAGGAAGTAGGACCCATATGTGCAAGAATTCAGGCTATTTTCTGGAAGGTCAAATACCAAAGATGAAACTTAAATATTTTGGCCAAATAATGAGAAGATGGGACTGATTGAAAAGCCCCTAACATTGGGAAAGGTTTAAGGAGATGGCAGAAGATGAGGTAGATAGATAGTTTCATAGAAATAATGAACATAAACTTGAACAGACTTCAACAAATAAGTCAACAAAGAGTGGAGGATAGAAGGGCTTGGTGGACTATGTATGGTCCATGAGTCATGAAGAGTCAAACACAACTGTAATGAATAATAACAACAAGTATAAGAACATAAAAAAAAAAAAAAAAACAGCCCTTTTCATGATGGCAAGGAATTAGAAGTTGAAAAAATGTTCATCAATTGGGGAATGGCTGAACAAATTGTGGCAAACATATGATTATGATGGAATACTACTGTGTTATAAGAAAAGATGAGGGAGATGGGTTTCAGAAAGCCATAGGAGTCAATGAACTGATAAAAAGTGAGGTAAGCAGAACCAAGAGATTAGCGTACATAACAACAGCAATATTATAATAATAAACTAAGACTTTAGCTATCCAATTATCCAAGACAATTCCAAAGAACTCCATCCACCTCCAGAGAAAGAACTGATGAACCTAGTGCAAATTGAAGTATAGATTTCTTTATTTTTCTTGCTTTTGTTTTTAGGAAATATGGCTAATATAAAAATATTTTGGATATTTCACATGTATAATTGAGATATTGCTTGCCATCTCATTAGCAAGGAGGGAGAGAATTTGAAATTTAAAATTTAAAAAAAGAATGTCAAAAATAATAATTTTTTAAGAAACAAAAAAATAGTCATGAAGTCATGAAGCTTAGGCAAGTTACATTCCAGATAATAATAATTGAGGCACTAAAAATTTTCTTGGGAAAAGTTGAAGAATGCAAAAGTATAAGGATATCAAAGACAGACAAATGAAGTCCAAATATACCCCCGAAGAGTAAGAAGATGGTGCTTCCAACTATATTGACTTTGCCACCATCCCCCCAAGTAGGTATATTGGAACCAGCTCATAACATGGGTTAATTGTTAAATTGTCAATGAGAGCATTTACACCTTAAAAATTGACAATGACTACAATTCAGAGCTTGATTTATTGTTTTGTTGACTGTCTAATTTAAGAAAGTCATGGAGACAATGCTGATAATGCAGACTAAATGTCATACAACTTTTTTTTTGAGTTCTTTGTTAAACGTTTCTCAGAATACTTCAGATCTTATCTCATTAGAACAAAAGCTCTTTAACTTAATCTCATCAGCTTTCATGAATTTAATAATCATGCTAATGATTTTTAAATCTACTCACCTAGGTCTAACCTCCCTGCTGATCTCCAGTCTTATATTAAACTGGCTATAAGAAATTTCATGGTATCTATCCAGTAGTAAATATACTGAAACTATGGGTCCAAAAATTAACTCATTAACTTTCCTCTACAAACCCTTTCAAATTCCCCCATGTTATCAAAAACTACATGGAACTCAGCAGAGTTGGGGAGTAAGCCGGGTGATCTGTTGCAGCCCACTTCTCATACTCCTCATACTCATTATTGTCAAAACCTAGACTATTACAGTAGCCTGCAGTTTGATTTTGCATTTCTCTACTCAGTTTGGGCCAATTGTCTTTCTCTACTCTTGTCCAATCTTCATACAACTGCCAGGCTTTTTGCTAAAGCCCAAGTCTAATTGGTGTCAATTCCCTATTTAATAAACTCAATAAACTCCAGTAACTCCCTATCACAGTCTGGATCTAATAGAAAATCTTTTATTTAGCATTCAAAGTTCTTTATAACCTATCCTTACCTGCACCTTTATAGTCATCTTATATTTCACTCCACTGGTATTCTTCAAAGTACTTTACATAGTACCAGACTTATAATAGATACTATGTAATGTTTATTTCTCCCTCTCCTTTCCAGTAACACTGGCCTTTTCATTGTTCCATGAAAAATACACTCGATCTCTTAGTTTTGAGCATTTTTTCCTGCTCTCCCCTATGCATGGAATCCTCTTCCTCCTCATCTCTACCTCCTGGCTTCCCTGGCTTCTTAAAAGGTAAAATCTCCCTTCTACATGAAGCCTTTCTCAAACCTTCATATTTCTACCCCCTTCCTTTGATTATTTCCAATTTATTTAGCTTGTTTGTAGACATTGTTTATTTGCTGTCTTAAATTGTGAGCTTCTTCAAGTAAAATTCTTTCTTATACCTTTTTTTTTTTTTTAATTCCTTGTGCTTAGCATTGTGCCTGGCACATGATATGTGCTTAATAAATGTACATTGATTGATTGAATAATGGGAGGGACTGTCTTTTTGTTTGTTTGTTTGTTTGGTTGGTTGTTTTATGTTCTTATCCTTAGCATTTAGCATAGAGCCTGAAACATAGTAAGTGTTTAATAATAACTTCAACTATAAAGCAACATACTTCAGTTCAATCCTTGGAAGTTGTCAACAATGCATTTTTTAATCATTGTTGTCAAAAGTTTTAAGTTTCAAAATTTATCACAGCTTCTCCTCCTTTCTCCCTGAGAGGATAGACTATCAGATATGGAAAAGAGGCTCTAAATCACTATTGATGAGAGAAATACAAATTAAGACAACTCTGAGGGCTCTCAGATTGGCTAAGATGACAGGAAAAGATAATGACAAATGTAGGAGAGGATGTGGGAAAACTGGGGCACTAATACACTGTGGGAGAGTTGTGAACTTATCCAACCATTCTGGAGAGCAATTTGGAACTATCCCCAAAAGGTTATCAAACTATGCATGCCCCTTGATCCAGCAAAGAAAATTTAAAGGAGGGAAAGGGACCCACATGTGCAAAAATCTTGGTGGCAGCCCTTTTTGTAATGGCAAGAAATTGGAAACTGATTGGATGACCAACAGCTGGAGAATGGCTGAATAAATTGTGGTATATGAATGCTATGAAATATTATTGTCACATAAGGAATGATCAGCAGGATGATTTCAGAGAGGCCTGGAGAGACTCACATGAACTGATACCAAGTGAAGTGAGCAGTACTGGGAGATCATTGTACCCGGCAACAAGAAGATTATATGATGATCAATTCTAATGGACATGGATATGGTTCTTTTCAACCATGAGATAATTCAGACTAGTTCCAATGATCTTGTTAAGAAGAGAGCCAAAACAAAACAACCATTTTAAAAGTAGAAGTGGCCAAATAGAAAAGGATGTTAAAAAACTAACAGTATAAAATAATTTATTAAAAATTAAAATTAAATAAATAGAAGCAAATGACTAAATGACACATCAAGAATCAGTCAAACAAAAAATTTTTAAATGAAAAAATAGAAGAAAATGTAAAATAACTCATTGGGAGAAAAAACTGACCTGGAAAATAGATCCAGGTGAGATAAATTAAGAATTATTAGACTACTGAAAGCCACGATCAAAAAAAAAAAAATGCCAAGACAATATCTTTCAAGAAATCATGAAGAAGACCTTCCCTGATACCTAGAACCAGAAGGTAAAATAGTCATTGAAAAAATCCACAGATCACTTTTTGAAAGAATCCCCAAAATGCAAACTTTAAGGAATATTATAACTAAATTCCAGAATTATCAGGTCAAGGTAAAAAATACTCTAATAACCAGAAAGAAATAATTCAAAAATCAAGGAACCATAATCAGAATTACCCAGAAATTAGCACTTTCTGCATTAAAGGATTAGAGGATCTGATATATAATATTCTGGAAAACAAAGAAGTTTGGATTACCACAAAAAATCAATTATGCCAGGAAAAATGGACATGCAATGAAATAGGATATTTTCAATCATTTCTGATGAAAAGACCCAAGTTGAACAGAAAATTTGATCTTCAAATACAAGACTCAAGAGAAGCATAAAAAGATAAATATAAAAGAAAAAAGTGAATTAAAGGTTAAACTCATCCTTACATGGGGAAAAAATCATACTTCTAAGTCTTGAGAGCTATATCTTTGCTAGGACAATTAATAGGTGTATTCATAAACAAAAAGGGTAGGTATAGGTCAATTTATATTTTGTCAACTTGACTTTGATGTGATAAAGGATAGAAGTGGAAGAAGAAGAAAGAATGGATAAAATGAAGTAAATTATATCATATGAAGAGGCATAAAAGACCTATAACAGAAGAAGAAAAGAAGGGAATGGGACAAGCATTGTTTGAACTTTAATTACATCAGATTTGACTCAAAGAGGGAATAACATACACATTTAGGAGTGAGTAGAAATTTATTTTACCCTACAGAGAAGGAGTAGATAAAAAAGGAGAAAGGGGACAAGGCCAAAAGGAGGAAGATTGATGAATCGAGGCCAAAACAAAAAAAGGGAAAGTGGGGACGGGTTAAAGGAGTAAAATATAAATGGGGGGAAAAGGGGAATGGTAACTAAATAAAATGTGAAGGATGATTTTTCCTTGGAAAAATGAAATAAAAAATTTAATCATACATATTTCTTTAAAAAATAGTTGAACAGAGAATATCAGAAAAGAAAATCTGGAGCAGAAGATCTTGTGCTTGGTTGAATAAAGTAGGTACTGTTTGATTCGACCAAGAAAAGAAAATAAGATTTAATTAAAAAGACATAAGGGAAACTAATCTTCCTAAAAGGGTACCAAAAAAGATTATCAATACCCAACAATATCACCAAGGATGATCCAAATTAGGAAAGAAAGGTGGAAATATCAACAATGGAACTCAACTTCCCCTTTTCAGAATAATAAACAACAAAAAAAGAAGAAAAAAGTTAAAGAGGTGATAAGAATTTTTTAAAAGTTAGATAGATATACCTCTGTAACATGCTCTCATAGCAGTTACTATTACAAGTCTCTCCTGATTCCTAGGCCCCAGAGACCTCTGGCGCTAACAAGTGTCAACAATTCACCAACTTGTCTCCTCTGGGCCTTCAAAGGCCTTGGTACATTTCTTGAACCAGGTTTAAAACCAACGGGCCCGAAAGCCACCAACAAACTTAAAGCTTTTTTCCACCAATAATGCCTGATTGGCTTATAAATTGGTAAGACCCAGTGTTCACTTCAACCTCCACCTTTTTATCCATCTGGTGTTCTTGTTCTTTAAAATATAATAATGGATGCAGCCAAGAATAAACTACCCAGCTAAGCTGAGCATTTTTTTCCATGGAAGAAGATGGACATTTAATGAAGCAGAGCAATTCCATCTGTTTCTAAAGAAAAAACCAGACTTAAACAAAAAATTTGATCTCCAACAACAGGACTCAAGACAAAGGAAAAAGGTAAAGGAATCAGAATTTTTCTGTTTGGGATATACAAAAAACACAATAATTTGTTTCAGTAAATAAAAAGGGGTAGGGAATGGAAAAGGGGATAGTGTGAAAGGGGGAAAGGCCGGATAAAAGGGAAACTTGCCTCAAAGGGGAAAGGCCCACTTCTGGGAACAGAGAGGGGGAAAGGGAATCTTCTCTCAAATTGGCTCAAAAAAAATTTAACATTTGTTTTAAACATCTTTTTCTATCCATTAAAAAGTGGGAGAAAAAGTAAAGGGAAAGAGTGCAAAAGAAAGGGGAAGGATTCAAAGGGAGGAAGAGGATCCCAAAAGAAGGCTGGGTTGAAGTGGGACCAAAAGTTTAATACAAGGAAGTGGGGAAGGAGGCAAAGAAAAAAAAGGGCAAATCTGGGATATTAGAATGGGAAAACAGGAGAATCAAACCATAAATGGAAATGGGAGAACTCCCCATAAAAGCGGAACCAGACGGATCAAAAGTCAGAACCCTACAATATTTATTTACAGGAAACACATTTAAAAAGGGAGAACATGAGAAAGGAAAACTGGGAAGAATCTATTATGCTTCAGGTGAAGTCAAAAAAAGGGAAATCTTATTGACAAGTAAAAGAAAAATTATTAATTAAAAGAAAGGAAAAACTATATCTTGTAAAAGGTACAAACAATGAACAATATCAATATTAAACATATATCAAGTGGGAAGCACTAACCCTAAAGGGAGAAGAAGAATTGAGAAGAAAAGACAGTGAAACTATAATGTGGGAGACCTCAACTTGCACTCTCAGATTTAGAAAATCAAACCAAAACAAAAGAAAGAAATTAAAAGGTAAAAAGAATATTAGAAAATTTGGTATGATAGACTTGGAAAACTGAATGGTGATAAAGGGTTAACTTTTCTTCTCCCCATGGAACCTACAAAAAATTGACCAATTTAGGGCATAAAGACCTAATTTAAAATGCAGGAAGGCAGAAATAAAATGTTTTTTTAGATCAAATCTAAATTCAACAAAGTTAGTTAAATAAATCAAAAAATTGGAAATAAAAACTCATCCTAAAAGAAGATTGGGGAAACAAAATTATGAACCTATCTTCCCAAGATAATGCAACGTGAGACATCAACCAAAATTTGTGGGAAATAAAGTGGTAATAAGGGGCTTTTATCCAAAGGGCCTTAAAGAGAAAGGGGATCAATGAATTGGGGCAAACAAAAAGCTGAAAAAAAATTAAAACCCAATCAAAACCTAAACTTGAAATTTAAAATTAAAAGGGAGAAATTAAAATTTGAAACTAAAAAACAAATAAATAAAACTAAGAGTTGGTTTTAAAAAACCAATAAAATTGAAAACCCTTTGGAAATCTGATTGAAAAGGAGGGGAAATGAAATTAGTGTCTTAAAAATGAAAAGGAGCTTTCCCAATGAAGGGAAATTAAGAAAAATAAGGTTATTTTGCTCAACTTTATGTCAATAAATTTGAAACCTAATGAAATGGTTATTCCAAAATAAGACTTGACAAAGGAGGAAGTAATTGTTGAATAGTCCCATTTAGAAAAGAAATAGAAAGGAATTAATCAACCCCAAAAATGGTTTACATTGAATTCTCCAAAATTTAAAAACAATTAATTATATAAATTATTTGATAAAATGGAAGAAGAGTCCAAAATTCCTTCTATGCCGAACAGGTATATTCCCAGGTAGGTTGAAAACAGAAAAAGAAAAATGACCAACTCCTAATGAATATTGATTAAAATCAAATAAAAATTAGCAAAAGACCCAAAAATCATCCCAGGATAACACCATGATCAAGGGATTTATACCAAATGCAGGGCAGGTTCAATATTAGGAAAAATCAGCATAATTGGCCATATTAATAACCAAACTAAAAAAACCATATGATCATCTCAATAGATGCAGAAAAAGCATTTGATAAAACCCAACATCATTCCTTAAAACATTTGAGGTATAGGAAAAAAACTTTAAAATAATCAGTAATCCCCAGCAGTAAACATCATATTAAATGGTGAAAACCCAAATTCCCAAAAGATCAGGAGGAAACAAAGGGGCCCCAAACCCGTTACTTTTAATATTTATTGAAATGCACCTTAATAAGAGCTGAGAAAGATTAAAAGGAAAAGAAAGGCAATAGGGAAACCAAATTATTATTTTTGCTGATGATATGATGGATCTTAAAGAACCCGGATTCTACAAAAAGGTTTAAAATAATCCCAATTTTAAAAGTTCAAAAAAAAACCAAAATTCAGCATTTTTATATCATTAACAAAATCCAACAGTCGGTTACAAAGAAATCTTTAAAGAACTACTGATGTATAAAATATTTGGGAATCTATCTGCCAAGGGAAAATCAAACTTTATGAAAAACTACAAAACACTTACCAAAAAAGTCTGATCTTAACTGGAAAAATATTAAATGTTTGGATTGGGCAGCTAAAAAAGAAAATATTACCTAAAATAATCTATTTTTTACTATAAGTCTTCCCAAAAAACTTTTTAGACCTAGAAAAATAAAAAAAGTTCATATGGAAAAACAAAAAGATCAAAATTTAAGGGAATTAATGAATGGCCACCGGTCTAAAATTATATTATAAGGCAGCGGTTACTAAATCTATCTGGTATTGGCTAAGAAATAGACTAATTGATCAATGGAATAGGTTAGGTTCAAGGACAAAACAGCCCATAACATCTCCTTGTAGGATCATGTTGGAATCCTAGTGTCAACTCAACTTGAAACAAGGTGAAAACTCAAGGGTGATGTCAGAATCCTGGTTTCTCAATGAATTGAACATCTTATTGGTTCACACCTTTAATCCAAAGGGATAAGTTCAATCGTGGAAAATCTTTGTTCATACCTTTAGAACCCCGACCCCAGTTTTTGGGGGATAAGAATAATTTGACAAAATTGTGGGAAAATTGGAAATTAGATGGGAAACAGGCATTGCCACTTAACCCTGGGTTTCGTTCGATAACATCTCCTTAGGATCTTTTGGGCTTGTGTCAACTCAACTTGAAACAATGAAAAACTCAAGGGTGATGTCAGAACTTTTGTTAACTCAATAGAAATCAGTGTTATTGGTTCAACCTTAAGTGAATCTTTAAAGGTGATAAGTTGCTAATACTGATGGAAACAATCGTTTCTCTTTAAGACCCCAAAGACCCCGTTTTGGGAAAAACCCTTTTGACAACAAAAAATTGGAAATTAGTATGGCGAAACTAGGGCATTAACACTTAACACCATACACCAAGAAGGCAAAATTGATTTGATTTAGGCATAAAGAATGAGATCATAAATAAATTAGAAGAGCATAGGATGTTTTACCTCTCAAATGTGGGAAAGGAAGGAATTTATGACCAAAGAACTAGGAATATATTGACTACAAAATTGAAATTTTGATTATACAAAATTAAAAAGTTTTAAAACAAAACTAATTCAGGCAAATTAGAAGGAAACAATAAACTGGGAAAACATTTTTACAGTCAAAGGTTCTGATAAAGGACTATTTAAAATATATGAAATTGATTCTAATTTTTAAGAAACGCCATTCTCCAATTGATAAATGGTCAAAGGAATGAAAGAAAATTTTCGAATGTTAAACCTCCAAAAAAGTTTCCAAATCAATTTGATCAGAAAGTTTAAAAATTTGGCCCTATACCCCAAGGAGAATAAAAGGAAAAATCGTTTGGAGGGATGTGGGGGACCTGTTTGTTGGTGGAATTTGGAATAATAGCCATTCTGGAAAAATTGAAAAACCCAAAAAGTTATAAATATTATTTTGTAAAGCCACGGGCATACCCCAAAAAGTATTTAAAAAGAAACCTTATTGAAAATGTTTGGGCGGTTTGAAATGGCAGAAGGAAATAATTTTTCCCTCAAAAAGGGATAAACTGTTATAGAATGTTATGGAATATTAATTTTTCTTAAAAAACCAAAGAATAAAGGTTTTCCCAAAATGATAGGAAAAGGACAAAAATTATTTACCAAAAGAAAAGGAAATGGGATGAAATTTGCAAATTTTTCTTTCTCAGGATTTATACCCCCTAAAATAATTCTTTTGAGCCCCAGAAAACCTTTCAATTCTGGCAACAAAAACCCTTTAATATTTATCCAAGATCTCTGTAATTTATTTCATGTATAGACTGTTGATCTTGGGAAAGGGAGGGGGAGGGGAAAATCGGAACAGAAGTGAGTGCAAGTGATAATGTTGTAAAAAATTACCCTGGCATGGGTTCTGTCAATAAAAAGTTATTAAAAAAAATTAGGAGAGGATGATACAAATATATATATATATATATCATATATATATGTATATATGTATACATATATATATGTATACATATACATATATATATATAATGGTTCTCTCTGAGAGCAGGTTTCTTGGGAAGGTTTTCCGGAGGCAGCCTTAGTTTCAGTTACAAGTAAATAATCACCCAAATGCAGGCAGGTGCTAAAGTTCGGATCTTTTATTATGTCCTTTAATAAGCCCGTTAGTTTTTGAGGCCTATCTTTTGATTCAAGAACCTCAGATTGTCTTTGTTTCTGTTTCTTCAGCCCCCAGCCACACCTCCTTGGGGGCTACAGCCTGGAGAGCCTTTAGGCAGGTTGGTCTAGTGGGAAGTGGGGCCCAGCCACCAAACCTGTGAGAAGAAGTGAATCTGGTTGCACCTCTGGATGGGCTTCGCTGAACGACTGATGCCCTCCCCTGAGTCTTTTCAACTGAACTCTAACCAAGCCCTTTCCTTTTCTTATGTCTCCCAAAAGGTTAACCCTCCTCTGGGAATGGGATTAGGGTTTCCCAGAGTGTTCTCTGGGCCCTAGGCTTCAAGGAGGTGAATTCGGCTATCTCATACTAAACCCTGAAATCTCCCAAATGTGAACCCAATGAGTCTTAAAATAGCCTTTATGAGCCTTAAAGTTTTTGTGAACAGGATCGTTTCTACGTTGTACTTGTACCTTGTTTCAAGTTCTGGATAACATCTCCCCTTGTAGGATTGTTGGAACCTAGTGTCAACTCAACTTGAAACAAGGGAAAACCAAGGGGTGATGTCAGAACTTGGTGCTCTTTGATAAGTTTTATTGGTTCACTTTGGGAAATAAAAGGTGATGTTGCTTCTGTGGAAACATGCGTGTTCTAACTTTAGAGCTCAAATCAAGTACCAATGGAGTTCACCTTTTAAAGTCAGGATTTGAATAAGATAACCAATTCATCCTCCTTAGGGCCAGAGGCACCTGGGAGACCCAAACCCTCCTCCAGAAGGTGGTTAATCTTTGGGAGATCCCCAAGAGGAGCTCTTGGAACTTGGGGGACTTGGGAGTTCTGAGCGAAACCGGGAGCTCGAGAGAGTTTTACTTGGAGTTGGAGAAGAGCTTTTGGAACCCACAAGCCCTATCTCCGAGGCAAGAGATTCATTGCATCTTCCAACTTGGTGCTGGCTGGAGGCTGAAGAAAGCAGAGGCAGAAGCCGAGGACAAAGCTGCAAGATCTCTTGGAACCAAGCAGAGAGTTAGGCCTCAACTAACCGGGCTAATTTGGAAGGAGAAATAAACGTTTGCATTTTTACCAGCCAGCTGCATTTTGGAGTAATTATTGATTGTAACTGAAACTAAGGCTGCCTCCAGAAAACCTTCACAGAATCATATCAATCATACTGAACCATGCTAAATTAGATAATTATTGTCTCTATCAACTCTAATGACTTAACAATTTGTAAAGATTCCAACATTCATCCACTCGGCTCGACTACCCCAGGATAAAGAGAGGGACTTGCTACCCGCAGTGGCCTTATAGAGGGTCTGTGAGGTCACACACACAGCCATTCAGAGAGAAAGCTTTCTCCCATTAAAAAGCTATCTCAATATGGACAGGATCCCATCCAAGGGGCAGTCTTATACCCACAGAGATTACTTCCAGGCCATTCAAATCTCCTGTTGCACTGTGGCCACCTATTTAAAGGACTCTTACAGACCTCTAGAGAAAATCTGAATGGGGATAAGAAGGAATATGCCTTTTTTTCATCTGAACATGGCCCTACACAAAAATTGACTATATATGAGGACATAAAACCTCACAACCACATGCAGAAAGGCAGTAATATTAAATACATCCTTTTCAGATTATGATATAATACAAGTTATATGTAATAAAGTTCAATGGAAAAATAGACAAAAGTTAATTGCAAAATAAATTATTTAATCATAAAGAATGGGTAAGTAAAACAACACATTACACAAGTAATTAATAATTTCATCCAAAAATATGATGAGACAACATATCAAAACCTATAGGATGCAGCCAAAGCAGTGCTTAGAGGAAATTTGTAGCTCTAAATGGTTACATGAAAGAGATGATTAATGAATTGGGCATGTAACTAAAAAAATGGGAAAATAACACATTAAAACCCCCTAATTAAACACCAAATTGGAAATTTTGAAAATCAAAAGCGAGATTAATAAAATTAAAAGTAAAAAAAAAATTACACTAATAAATAAAGCTAAGAGTTGGTTTTATGGGAAAAAAGATAAAATTTTAGTTAATTTGATTAGAAAAAGGAAAGAAAAAAACAAATTATCAGTATCAAAAATGAAAAGGGTAAACTTACCACCAACAAAGAGGAAATGAAAGCAATAATTACAACCAATTGTATTTTGACCAACTGTATGCCAATAAACCCTACAATCTAATTGAAATGGATAAATGTTTACATAAATATAAATTGCTCAGCTTAATAGCAGAGGAAATAATTAAATAATCCCATTTTAGGGGGAAAAAAGAAATTGAACAAGCTATCAATGAACTCCATCGAAAAAAATCTCCAGGGCCAGATGGATTTACAAGTGAATTCTACCAAATATTTTTTAAAAAACCAATTAATTTCAACACTATATAAAACATTAGGAAAAAACAGGCAAAAAAGGAGTCCTACTAAATTTCCTTTTTTTGACCCAGATATGGTGCTGATACCTAACCCAGGCAGACCCAAAACAGGGAAGAAAATTATAGACCAATTTCTCTAATTAATATTGATGTAAAAATCTTAAATAAAATATTAACAAAGATATTATAGCAATTAGTTACCAGGATAATACTCTATGACCAAGTAGAATTTATTCCAGGAATACAGGGCTGGTATCAGGAGAACCATCAGCATAATTGATTATGTCAATACCAAAACTAACAAACCATATGATTACTTCAGTCGATGCAGGAAAATAATTTGACAAAATACAGAAGCCATTTCTAATAACAACACTAGAGTATATAGAAATAAATGGTGTTTTCCTTAAAATGATAAGTAGAATCTATCTAAAACTATCAACAAGAATTATATATAATGGAGCTATGTTAAAAGCTTTCCCACTAAGGTGAGAGGTGAAATAAGGATGTCCATTACTACCACTGTTATTCAATATTGTACTAGAGAAATTAGCTTTAGCAATAAGAGAAGAAAAAGAAGTTGAAGGAATTAAAGTAGGCAATAAGGAATCAAAACTATCATTCTCTATAGATGATAAAATGGTATACTTGAAGAATCCTAAATAAATAACTAAAAACCTACTTGCAACAATCACCAGTTTTTTCAAAGTTGCAGAATATAAAATAAATCTAAATAAATGATCAATATTTCTCTATGTTATTAACAAAGACCAGTAGCAAGAAATTCTATTTAAAATTACTGAAGATAATATAAAATATTTAGGAGTCTTTCTGCCAAATACAAAGCTGTCAATTATATGGACAGAATTACAAAATGGTTTTCATACAAATAAAGTAGATATAAACAAATGGAAAAATATCAATTGTACAGGGGTAGGTCTATTATAATAAAAATAACAATTCTACCTAAATTAATTTGCTTATTCAGTGTCATATCAACTGCCAAAATACCATTTGATATAGCTAAAAAATAATAAAATTTATCTGGAAAAACAAAAAGTCAAAAACATCAAAGGAACTAATGGAAAATTTGCAAATAAATGTGACCTACCAATCAATACCAGACCTAAAAGTATATTATAAAGCAACAGTCATCAAACTGCTTTTGGTACTGGCTAAGAAATAGAGTAGTAGATCAGTGGAATAAGTTCAAAAAGTGATCTACCATTTGAGAAACCCAAAGATTCCATAAGAACCCTTCATTTGACAAACAATGCCTGAAACATTAAAAAAAAAAAATAGAATGGCATTTCTGCCATTTCTAGGCATAGACCAACATCTCAATATAAGGTTGAAATGGGTTCATGATTTAGATATAGAGGGATACTTAGGAGAGCAAAGGACAGTTTACCTGTCAGAGTTTTGGTGAAGAGAGGAATTTATAATTAAACAAGTAATAGAAAACAATATGAAATATAAAATGGATAATTTTGATTACATTACATTTAAAATGTTTTTACATAAACAAAATCAACACAGCCAAGATTAGAAAGGAAGCAGAAATCTGGGAAACAATTTTTACAGCCAATATTTCTGATAAAGGTCTGATTTCTAAAATATATAGAGAAATGATTCAAATTCACAAGAATACAAATTATTTCCCAATTGATGAATGGTCATAGGGTATGAACAGATAATTGTCAGATGAAGAAATTAAAGGCATCTACAGTCATATAAAAAAATGTTCTAAATCATTATTGATTAGAGAACTGCAAATTAAAGCAACTCTGAGGTACCACTTCACACCTCTCAGATTGGCTAAGATGACGAGAAAAGATAAATGAGAAATGTTAGGAAAATAGGGGGCACTGATGACTTGTTGCTGAAGTTGTGAAACTTCACAGCCATTCTGGGAAGCAATTTGGAACTGTGCTCAAAAGGTTATCAAATTTTAGATACTCTTTGATCCAGCAGTGTCTCTACTGAGTTTGTATATCAAAGAGATCATAAATGAAAAGAAAGGACACAAATGTGCAAAAATGTTTGTAGCAGTTCCTTTTGTGGTTGCAAGGAACTGGAAATTGAATGGATGACCATCAATTGGAAAAGGGCTGAATAAATTATGGTATATGAATGTAATGGAATTTTTTGTTTTATAAGAAATTATGTGCAGGCTGATTTCAGAAAAGTTTGGGAAGACTTAACATGAACTGATGCTGAGTGAGATGAGTAAAATTAAGAGAATATTGTATACAATAACAGAATGACTATACGATTATCAACATAGATCACAGTGATCTAAAACAATTCCAATAGACTTGGGATTGAAAATACCATCTATAGCTAGAGAGAGAACTATGGAGATTGAATATGGATGAAAACATACTGTTTTCATCTTTTTTTTTTTTTATTTGCTTTTTTTCTTCTGTTTTTTCTCTCTTGGTCTGTTTTTTTTTTTAGTTCACATGACTAACATGGAAAGATGTTTAAAATGATTGTGCATATGTATCTTATATCTGATTGCTTGCTGTCTTGGGAAGGAGGGAAGCAAGGTAGAGATGGAAAAAAATTGAAACTAAAAGTCTTTCAAAAATAAATGTCAAAAACTATCATTATGTGTGATTAGAAAAACAAAATACTATTGTAAAAATAAATAAAAATAACTTTGTTACTTTTTGTTAGATTAGCTAGGTCTGAGAGAGGAAAGTTGATGTTCCTCACTAGTATAGCTTTATTAACTATTTCCTCCTGGATTTCATCCAACTTCTCCTTCAAAAATTCAAATGCTATACCATTTGGTGTAAAAATGTTTAATACTGATATGACTTCATTGTCTATCATATCTTTCAGCAAAATATAGTTTCCTTCCTTATCTCTTTTAATTATATCTATTTTGGGGGAAGGTTATCATTCTATTAACTTCACCTTATAGCCTCACCCTCTGTTTAAATATATTCCTTCTAATTATTCTTATATTAATAGTTATAAATATTATCTTACCACATAGAAATCTAAATAGTTAACCCTTATTGAATTTTTCTTTCTTTCTTTCTTTGATCACTTTACAAGTAATTCAAAAATTTTTATTTTATGTCTATTGGATCTATTTTCTAGATCAGTTCTTTTTTCCATAAGAATTTTCCCATTTTCTTCTATTTATTTTTACTTTTTTGATTTTTTAAACCATATCTTGAAGTCTCATAGCTTTTACTTGCCAAGATTTAATGTTTAAATAATTCTTTTTTTTAGTTAGCATTTTTACTTTCTTTTCCATTTGTCCAATTTTGTAGTGTGCTTTCTAGAACCCCTTAAGTTGGGGTGCCAAAATATGCTATCTGAACTAATTCTCTGGAGGATCTTGGGATCAGCCCAAGTCCTTGGTCTTAATGGAGGAGTGAAGAAGGCAGAAAACCCATGTGGATTGTCAAAGATGGAGTCCATTTATTTCAAGTTCTCTCAGCTCTTAAATACTAGTATGATTACATCACTATAGCACATTGAGCATGTGCCAACTGTAGAACCATTACATCACTGCATCTCCACAGCACATTGCACATGTGTTAACTATAAACACCCTGCTATTGATATGTAAATTCCTTTTACTGTAAGTATCCCTTGCTTCAAGTAGAACACAGGTGGTCACACCCTCCTTGACTTCTCAGGAAGGGTGAGAGCACCAAAGGGAAATGGGAAGCTAACCAGACATTGTCAGCAGGTTCCCACTGGGCTTAAGGGTATTATACCTTACCCAGAGTTCCACCACTATCTGCAACCCTCTACATATTTTTATTTCTTGGGGAGTTATTTTTCTTCAGTTAATTTTTGTATATATTTTCCCTTGTAGTTGTCTGGACCTACTCATTACAAGATTTTTATATCAGCCCAAATCTTGATCATGTGTGAGGAGTGAAGGGGCAGAACTCAAGAAGATGGTCAAACAGAAATTTTCAAAATTGTATTAAAAATTTCTCAGCCTTATAAAGTCTAATAAAATATAGCTCACTGTGCATACACTAACTATAGGATACTGCACATGCAGGTCCACATAAACAACTTGCTACTGTGTGCAGATGTTTCCTTGCCACTTTACATCACAAGTTGTCATGCCCTCTTTCTTCTCAGGAAGGCCAAGATACCCCTAAGGGTGATGGGGAGCCAAACCAGACACTGTCAGCAGGGTTCCTTACTGAATTAAGGAGTATTTAATATCTTGCCTGTGGTTCCCCACTATCTGTGGCCCTCTGCATCTCCCATTTTCTTTTGTTTTAATTGAAGTAGGTATACATCAATGATTAAATCCAAAAACAAGTTTCCTCCTGGAAGGTATCATATAGGTTGGTAGTAATATAACAAACAATATGAATAAACAAGATACTATAAAAGACTTCCATGAGTCCTAGAAAGAAGGTATAGAAAATAACTATTAATTCACAATGGCACATACACTTCCTTCAGCTGTCAAGAGAATCCTAAACCAATCTACTATCCATTACAATGTCAGGAAATCCAGCGATTCCTGCAGGTTTTGAAATCCTGCATCAGTTTCATTAGAAATTATTTTTATAATCATGGTAATATTCATTAGTCAATTGCCATACACATAGGGTTAACAGCCATGCTATTTTAGTTGCCAGACATAGTCAGAGGTGAAACTACCCAATGTTTCCTGGGTCATCTTCTTTGTTTTAAGGGTCTTCTCTTTTTCTGTTTCTCTCTGATGGACAAGCTGGATATGGTGCATCAGCACCCTTTGGTTCCTTCTCCATTTGTAGAGACACAAGTGAACCCTCTGTCCCAAGTAGTTAATCTATCTTGTCCCTTCCATTCACCTCTCTCCACCTCACCTGGAGATTATTTAAAGATACTGGAGCTGCTCACACTGGATGCTGCCCTTTCAGCAGGTTATGAAACCTGTCTGCCAGAGCCAGTGTGTTCCCATTAAATAATAACAAAATTAATAGTATATACTATATCATATTATATTGCATATAATAGAATAAATACAATAAAAATAATATATAATATAATAACATTATATGCTATTATATTAATATATAGTATATACATATATAGTGTATATAAAGCATATATAGTGTTATATATAACATATACAATATATATATAATATATATATACTAATACTACTACTACTAATAATATTAATAATATATACTATAAATCATATAACCCTAGAAGCTCTCTAGGGTTATCTGTGACTCCCCCTCGCTTTTGTTTTTGGAGAAGTGTCTTGATATCTCTGTTCCTCCTCTCTACTATTGCCTGTCCTTGAGGATGGAAGGGTATGCCAGTGGTATATGAAATCTGATACTGTGCACAAAAGAGTGTGAAATGTTTGGAAGTATATGCAGGTCCATTATTTGTTTTTATTGCATGTGGCACACCCATAACTGCAAAAGCCTGTGTAAGGAGTTCAGTGATCACCCATTCTGACTGTCTTTTTTGCTGCTGGTATTGCAAAAGTAAATTCTGAGAAGGTGTCCACAAGAATATAGATAAAAGACAGATAGCCAAAAGATTTATAATGGGTCACATCCATCTGCCAAATTTCACTGGGCCTCAAACCATGAGAGTTCTTCCCTGGAAGGAGCATAGGAGCATGGAAAGGAAGGCAAGCTGTACAGGCTGTTTCTATGCTCCTAGCTTCCTCTTTTATTATCCCAAACTGCAAATGTAAAGCTCATGCAGCCTGATGATATTTAGAATGAGATTCTTGGGTGGCCTGAAGTAGGGGAGTATTGGCTAACATGGTGAGAAAGTGATTTGCCTCTGAATTTTCATAAAAAATAGGTCCTGGAAGGCCAGTATGAGAGGGGATAATGCAAGAGGTAGTACTTACAAGCAGTTTTTCACTTGCTCCTGAAGTTCCTTAAAAAGCTGAAATATGTTAGAGGCAACAAATTTTATTTGGGCTGTGGCAATTACATCTCCTAGATAATAAGAGCTAGCATAATTGCATATAACTCATTCTGCTGAGTGAACTGAAAGGAAGTTCTGAATACTCTTTTTATAGCTAAGTAAGGAGAATATACAGCACAAATGTTATATTTGGACGCATCTATAAAGATGGTCAATACTTTAAGAGGAATCTTAGAAAAATTTCTTCAAAAACCCATGGCCAATTATGTAATAGCCCAACTGTCTTTAAGCGGGACCTGTGTGTAAAATTTGAGGTTATGGCCTATAGAATTTGCCACTCTGGGATGGTTTCACAGTATACATTAATTTGTACATTGGTATAAAACATGTATATCTTCTTAGGTCCTATCTGAGACAATTGTATTACTTGTTTAATGGCCTTTACAAGAGCACAAGCACTGGGTAAGGATTAAGGCTTTGGTCTGGTTGTGCTGTTTGTTTTTGCTAGGGATTTCCAATCATTAAGGGTTAGGATTTTATAAGCCAAATTCTGTAATAGCATCCTAACATAAAATGATGTAGACCCATAGAGGGTGCAAGCTTTTTTCAGATCTTTGATAACTTCTAGATTAAAAGGAGTGTGTCTTCTTTTAATCTGACCTGGAGGATCTTAGGGTCAGGTTATTCAATCACAGGGTATGCTTCCATTCTCAATCCAAAGCATCATGGCCCTCCTCCCTTGCTTTAACTAATGCCTCTTATAATTGGGATATAGGAGGAGGGCAAAACTCCTGTGCTGGCAGTGTTTTTGGTGTCACCACCCCTCCCACTTCTCAAAGGCAGAGTTGAGGGAGGAGAATCAGGAAGCAGAGGATACTCCAAGGACACATGGAGTGAGGGGTAGATGGAAGTGAAGGCGGGTTGGAGAAGTGCCACACCCCTCAGACTTTCCAGTGCAGTCTCCATCCCTGCCTCAGGTGTCATACCTTCCAGGGCTGTGGACACTATTCCCCTGCTTGTTCTCCTCATGCATACTTGTTTGACACCCTACACTAAAAGCTTTCTTTTTCTTATATGTGGGATTACTTATTACATTGTACACAAGGAATGTGTTGTTGGGATTGAGTCAGGACCCATAAGCTTGTAATATTCAGTTTATTGTTCTCCTACTATTTTCCACATCTCTGGCTCCAACTTCTTTTCCCTAGAGATCCACAGAGACATGCACTCCACAACATCCAAGAACTCAGTGTTGTGTTTCTGAGTAACCAACAAACCTTGCTGCTTTATCAGCCCAATCAAGCATTCTTTATACTGCCCTCAAGAAGGAGGCTCTTTTGTTAGCACTTGCTCCATTTTGGCTGAAAAATAAAAGTGACTAGATTAGCCTTTACCAAATCTTCCTACTTGCCATTTTTTAAAAAAACTTACCCTGTTCCTGGGTCCCAGGGAATCATCATTCGAACTTACATTTGTCAGCCAAGCTGCTGTGTGCCCTGTTTTCCAAGGCCTTGTGTTGAATGCCAATTGTCTGGACCTGCTCAATAGAGGATTTTGGTACCAGCCCAAACTGATCATGTGTGAGGAGCAAAGGGGCAGAATTCACAAAGATGGTTAAACAGGATTCCTTTTATTCAAAATTTTCTCAGCTTTATATCCTTTAATCCACTTATATAACCATAACTCACTGCACATGGAGCATCACATAAACAACTTACTATTATGTGCAGATGTTTCCTTGCCACTTTAGTAATAACTCTACTGTAATTACAACACAGGTTGTCATGCCTCCTAATTTCTCAGGAAGGCCAAGACACCCCTAGAGGGGATGGGGAGCCAAATCAGGCACTGTCAGCAGGGTTTCTTACTGGGCTAAAGAGTCTTATGCTTCACCCAAGGTTCCCCATTATCTGTGGCCCTCTATAGGTAGTTATTCTTTTTTCATGATTCTCTTGCATTACTCTCATTTATTTTTCCAGTTTTTCTTCTACTTTTCTAATTTGCTTTTAAAAATCCTTTTTAAGTTCTTCCAGGAATTCTTTTTGGGCCTAAAACCAAATTACATTTTTCTTTCAGGTTTCACAAGTAGTAATTTGACACTATTTTCTTCCTCTAAATTTATGCCTCAATTTGTTTATAGTTTTTGCTCTTTTTTCTGCTTTTTTGTGACTTAGTGTTTTTAAATTTTTAAGTTTAAGAGCTTAAGAGTTCCACCCAAAGTCCTTCATTGTCCTAAACTCTTTGTGTTATGCCTCAGAGTTTTATTGCTGGATTTCACTGGGCTTCACAGATCAGCTATTTGCTTTCACTAGAGGGTAGCAACTCTTTTGGTTTGAATTCTAAGTGGAGTCTTCCTGTTGGCATCATATGCTTGTGAAGGTTAGCAGTTGTTCTGCTCCAGGGTGGGGCTGTGCTGCTAGGTTGCTCTGCTAATAGTCTTTCTGGTGGCTGGCCATAGAGGGGAGATCTTGTTACTAGTCTACTTCAAGGGTAGGGCCCTGCTGGTGGGTTACTATGGAAACAACACCTTTTTGATATCAACTTTATTTTTGATGATTTGCCCCAAGGGTAGGATCCTACTGCTAGGTTGTTATGGAAACAGGACATCTTTGTTAGCAGGTCCCAGAGGCAGGATGTCACAGTTGTCTTGCTCTGAAGTGGTATTTTACTAGTCAATAATGCAGTCAAGGCTTTGCTGGTGGGTTGCTCTGGGTATGAGGTCACTGTACTGTGCTGTACAGACTGCTCACTTGCCTGGTGGTCTGCTGGTTTGCAGGAGGTCTGAGCTCCACTGGTGGATTTCCCTCTCTTGGAGCTTTGCTGCAGCCTCCTTGGTGTAAATTTGATTGCTGCTGCTACTACTTTTAGACCTCATTTCCCTCCCACCCCAGTGAAATAGACCTTTCCTGCCATGCTGTCAAGCTGCTTTTCTGGTCCTAAAACAATTCTAAAGTAGTTTTCTTGTTGTTTGGAGGGGACTTTTGGAGGACTTCAAAGGGTTCCTTTTTACTCCACCATTTTGGCACCAGAAGTTAAAATAATGCATTATTTGTAACAATGCATTTGAAAATGCCTTTTATGAAATACTTATAAAGCCAGTAAATAGCTTCATCAGGAAGAGATCATAACAGATTAGCAATATTTCTTTTCCTACACTCCTCAACCACACAAGATTAAGTGACTGTGAGATCAGTCTATTTCTATAAACACAATTTACAAGATTTTCTGCAAGACATTTGATAAAAGTCTCCCATTATATTCTTGTAAAAAATGTGGACAGGTATGAGTTATATGACAGTATAGTTGGATAGGTTTAAAGCTGGTTGGAAAAACCAAGTATAAAATGATCCTTTTCCGTAAAGTGAGGTGATTGAACTAAATGACCTCTTAGTTCTCTTTCAGATTTAAATTTTGATCCCACAATCCAAAGTGTTGTAGTACTGTGATCCAACAATACCAATAATAGTATTAAATTAGTCACTGTCAAACTAGATATTTCCAATAGATTGTCTGAGTTATCTATCCTTTGTCTTGTTCTGCTTAAAATTTTTGTCATGACTTGGATGAAAGCTTAGATAGCATGCTTATCCAATTCACAAATAAAAAATCCAGGAGGGATAGCTAACACATTAGATGACAGAACTAGGGTACAGACAAGATCTTACCTGGCTAGAACAATGTGCTGAGTTATATAAGATGAATTTTTACAGGAAGAAATCTTTCATACTTGAGTGAAAAAAATCAGCTGTTCAAGTAAAAAATGATAAAGGATAGATTTGACAAAATTCATGTGAATGGAGGGGATTTTAGTGTATTGCACTCAATAAATGTCAAAACTTCGAACAGTGAACAAAGGAAATTAGGGGAGACCTATAGTCCCAAGTTAGGAAATCATAGTCAAACCACACTGTAGTGCTATGTGCAATTCTGGGTGCAAATATTAGGAGACATTATAAAAGAAAGTTACCAGGATGGTGAGGAGATTCACAGAATATCAGGCATAAAAGCATCCAAAGAAGCTAACAACCTATACCTAACTGAGACTACCCTTGACAGCATCTCGAAACCCAATCCTCCTGTAATTTCTGCAAAGCTCTAATGGGAGGGAACCCATCATCTATTCCACTATTTACTAGGTTTTGTTGTTAGGCAATTTTTCATCATACCCACTCAAAATCTGCTTCCTGATTCTCCTACTTATCATTCTGTTCTCCATCTTCAAGCAGAACAAATGTAAACATCCCTCTTCCACATCACAAGCCCATTCAAATTCTTAAGGATGGCTAGGCTCCCCTCTTACTCTTATCTTCTCTAATCTAAACGTCTCCCACTTAGACAACTCATTTTTATATAATGCGATCCAAAGGGTCTTCATGATCCTAATAATTTTTCCTGATTATATTGTAAATTAATGAGAGTTGGGATTGCCTTTTGCCTTTTTGTATCCCTTGTGCTTAGCACAGTGTTTGGCACATAGTAGATACTTAATAAATATTTATTAAGCAGCTAGGTGGCACAGTGGACCTATGCTCAAGAAGACTTGAGCTGAAATCTGACCTCAGACATTTTCAGCTATGTGATCCTGGTTAAGTCATTTAACACTGTTTACTTTAATTCACTCATTTATAAAATGAGCTGGAATAAGAAGGATTAAAAAGTACTCCAGCATTTCTGCCAAAAAAAAAAAAAACACAAATGGGGTCACAGAATTAGAAACTACTGAAATGATTGAACAACAACCAGAACAAAAAATGTTTATTGGAAAGATGACTGATTCTCCATAAATGATAATTAAATGATACCAGGGTAGAATACAGCAGAACTATCTCATCCCTTGTTAATGATTTAATAATCTCTTAGTGCATGCTAGGATGGCACTATGATTTTTAGTTGCTATGTCACAGCATTGGTCCATCATAAGGCTGTAGTCTACAATCCCCCTCACTGCTCCCTGCAAATGAAGATTGATCAGAGGAACTGAGGAGTAGACTAGGGTGGTCATGGGGAGTGTAATACCTATTTTCATGTATCAGAAAGCCTATTATATGGAATAGGTTTTGACTTGTTTTGCTTGCTTCAGAGAACAAAATGAACACTTTTAGATTTAATGTAAAGAAACTTTTCCTAATATTGAGAACTATCCAGAAGTGGAATGTGAGGTGGTGAGTTCCCTATCTTTGTTAGTCTTCTAGAAGAGTCTGACTATATGTGTGATTTTTTAAGGTGATTACTGCTCAGTCAATAGAAGTTAAGTCAGATGACCCTGAAAGTTTCTGCCAACTCTGAGATTTTGTTATTCTCTGAGAAGGTACAAGGACTAAAGAAAGATCTGGACTTTGGAAATTAAGGAAACGCAATATAACCACTAGGCAGTGAGCATAGAAAGAACATAGTAGAGGATAAGAAAATTTAAACTGGTAATCTTTTGAATGGACTTAAATCATGGTTCTGCCACTTCCTAGGTATAAGCAGATCATATTCCACAAAAGTTTAACCTACTGTCTTACTCAATTCAATAAGCATTTATACATAGT
This sequence comes from Sarcophilus harrisii, assembly GCF_902635505.1. Taxonomy (NCBI): domain Eukaryota; kingdom Metazoa; phylum Chordata; class Mammalia; order Dasyuromorphia; family Dasyuridae; genus Sarcophilus; species Sarcophilus harrisii. The sequence continues at coordinate 614,063,824 of NC_045426.1, read as the reverse complement.
GAAAGAGAGAGAGATAGACACACACAGAGAGATAGATTCAGAGATACAGAGACAGAAAGAGAGGCAGGGGGAGGCTGGAGGGAAGGAGGGAAGGAAAGAGATTTATTTATTTACTATGTTCCAATAACTATGCTGAGATTTCAAATGCAAGAAAAAAAGGACAGCACTCATCCTCAAAGAGCTTACATTCTAATGAGTAAAGACAACACATTAAAAAAGAGCTGTAAAATAAGGGGGGAGAATATAAGAAAAAAGGAATTTATTAAGCATCTACTATGTGCAATACATTAGTTAAGCATTAAGATCACAAAAACAAAAATGAAAGAGTACTTTTCCTTAAGGAGCTAATATTCTACAATGAGGTATAGAGTAAGATGGACAACAAAATATACACACTATTAATTCAATATGAAATAATTTTCTTGGGGTATATGTAAGAAGAGCACTGAAAATAGCAAGAATTAACTAGTATAGGAAACAGGAAGTAGAGGTAATGAGGGAAATCTATCTGTGTATAGAATACAGGTATGCAAAAGTAAAGAACACAGGCAGAAAAAAGAATGCCATCTACAAGGACCAGCAAAGGGGACATTTTTGTTGAACCATAATGCACATAAAAGAAAGCATAATTGAGTCCCACTTAATTCAAAGACAGATTCCTCTGAAGTAGTTATGTTATTTTAATTGGTACTATATATTTCCATTGGGGTGAAAATAATTACAGTATTTTAAGTCATCGTACCTTGAATAGTGCAAATACTAATCCATGCAATCTCTTTACACTAATCTGGATCTGACTATAATGTGTATTGTCTGGAAACATGTGCTAGAGCCAGACTGTGAAAGGCTTTTAATATCAAATCAAGAAGTCTAGCTTACAGGCATGATGTGGAAATGACCATAGGTACTCAAAGACTATGCCAGTAAAGTCCATGTTTTATGTAGTCCCATCAAGCCATGGAAATTTGGGATTCAGACTCTCTTTCCTTTAAGGACTAGCATAGCACAGCTAATTGTGGAGATGCTCCTTTATAGACTGCCCCACAAAGAATGAATTTTTATATAAAAACAGTTCTTCGAGGATTACTATTAGGAAAGCAGTGATCTGGTCATTGAAAACAACATCCACACAAAATAAATCATTTTAACAATTGAAGAAGTGATTCTGAGAAAGCTGATCAAGGTTTGATTTTAGACTAAGATATTATTATCTATTCACTGGCATGAATAACTCTGTTTTAAGGATTACACAAAGCTTACTTCATAATAATCCTGCAGATAGTGTAGCATTATCATCTCCATTTTACAGATAAAGTAAGGAAGACTCTAAGAGTCCATGACCTTCCCATGATATAACAATTGAGGAGGGTCTTGAACCCAGTCCTTTTGATTCCAAATACAACACTACCTTGGTTTCTCTCAAGTCATAATAAAAAGCACACAATAATTGGTTAACAGATGAGTAACTCATATCCTTAGACTCAAATCAAAAATCAGTAAGTTTAGAGTCCTCAGGGTAGAATTTCCCTTTTCTTCTCAACTTTTGTTCAAGAACAAGAAGACTGCTGATATTGCCTTTTGGAATATATTGAGTAGAAAATGTTCTCATCCAGTAGACATTAAACTGTCAAATTCCTTGCCACTAAGTATTATTGAGATTATCACATGAAACTTTGGAAAAGATGAGCACTTACCTGGTCACTGGTAATAAGGATTGCCCTTTCAGTCCTGCTTAAGGACTCAAGTTCTCCACTACTCAGACCAATAAAAATGATAATAATAATAATAGTCACTCACTTTCTTGATAGTTTACATTATTCTCTCACTAAGAAACTTTTAGGGTCTCCCTAGATACAAACTCAGTTTGATATTCAAAGATTCCACTTGCCTTTTCAGCATCATTTCCTACTACTTCCTTCATTAATTTTGTTCACCAGCCAAAATTAACTACTAAATTGTTCTTTGAATTCAATACTACATGTCTCAACTCTAGGGATTCGCACAAACTTCTCTTCTAACAAATAAACTCTCCTCAGCTCTGCTTCCCAGAACCTTTTTCTTTCCTCCAGGCTCAGCTTGAATATGGCCTCTACTGTGAACCCTTTCTTGACTCCCTCCTTCCTCAATTTTCCCTGAACTACATTGATTTATGTGCATGCTGAAACTTTCTAATAGAACATAAACTCTTTGAGAGCAGGAATGTTTTTTCCCTCCTCCATTTTTCCTTTATATTTCTAGCACTTAATAGAATATCTTTCACATAATGAGTATTTAATAAATGTTGAATTGTTTAATTATAAGGCACTTTTCCTCACAAGAGTGATTTGGGACACATATTTCAGTATTTCTATATATGACATGCCCAAGAGGGATAGGTTTCCTATTCCTGAAAGTCTTTAAGGAGAGAATGGATGATCACCAAGAGGAGTGGTTTAGAGTGAATTGCTGTCCTAGTGAAAGTTTTGTGAGAGATGACTTCTCAATTCTCTTTCCACTTGGGAATTTCATAATTAAAGAGACTTTTGAACTTCTTTGGGGTCATGGAACTCTTTGACAATCTTCTGAAGCTTATGAACGAGGGTTCAGGATAATTATTTTAAATAAAAATGTATTTTCCCCTCAAAATCTCTCTGTATCATTTAAGGCTTTATAAACTCCAAGTAAGAACCTCTGTTCATATTGCATCATATATAACATAGAAATGAAAAGATCAATTATAGACTCATAGTCACATGGCTAGTAAATTAGTGTCAAATATGAAACTCTGCCTTGTGTTATTTTACTTTATTGTAATGTCCTATTACAGAAGCAACTGTTTGGCATAAGTAGCAAGAGTAAGAAAAAGAAAAAAAAAAGATATCCTTCATTTATTCTTTCTATGTTTCTTACTTTTTAAATTTCTTAATCTTAATGTTAATCTCTGTCTCTCTATGTCTATCTCTCTGTGTTTTTGCCTCTGTGCCTCTGTTTTTGTCTCTGTCTCTCTATCTCTTTGTGTCTGTCTTCTCTTTCTGTCTCAGTTTCTTTGTCTCTGTCTCTCTCTCATACACACTTTCATACAATTGGTGAATTTCAAAGTGACATTATCTCTTCAGCATGTTCTAAACAGATAACCTAGATAGATATGTTCAACTTAGTATAGGCACTACACATTTGGAGATATCCAACCCAAGCCCCTTTGTAAAGGCTTTTACCTTCTATCCTGGTGTCTGTTGTCATGTAGCCACGATCCATAATGTGGTTGAGGCTGTCCTAAAATAAGATTGTGATCATTGTCTAAAGAATCAAAAGAGGAGACATATGTTCTCGGGACATGTTAATTTTCAGTATCCTAACCTTTTTTGAAGTTATATCCAACAGCAATTCAACATTTAAAAAGACTTTTTCTTTCTGTTTGTTCTCAAATAGTAATCAATTAGTAGGACTAGAATTAACCTTTTCTTTTCCTATATTGAAATAAACTTTATCATTTAGGTGAAGATCATAACTACTGATAAGCACATCTGAAATGCACAAGAAACCTTCTTAATTGAATATCTATAAGGAGTAGGAAAAATGGAGAGAAGAGTAAGAGAAGAAGGAAAGAGAAACTTAGAGAAGGAAGAAGACAGGAGAGTTGAGAGAACAAAGGCAGTTCATGGTGGGAAAAAAGGAGAACATGAGAAAAACAAAGTGAAGAGAAAGAGAAAAGAGTGAAAAAAGAGAAGGAAAAGAGGAAGAGTAGAAAGAAAGGGCTAAAGGGAGATGGAAAAAAAACAAGAGGAGGGAATTAAAGAAAAAGAGATAAAGAGAGAGGGAGGGGAAAGGATAATGATAGAAGAAAACATGAAGTAATGAATATAACACAGGAAGAAGGAATGAAGAAACAAAGAGAAGAGTGGCAGAAAGGGGATGGAACAGAAAGGAAAAAGAAAAAAGATAGGAAGGGGAGAGGAAAGGGAGTGACAGTGAGAAATAGAAAAATAAAGGGAGCAAGAAGAATGGAGAAAAAGGCAGGTAGAAAACAAGAAAAGAGGCAGATAGCGAGTGAGAGATGGAAAAAAGTGGAAAGAGAGAGTAACAGTAGACATTTCTTTATTTATATTAGGTCTCTAAGAATTATCTCCAAGATTCACATTCAGTTACTTAATACTCCAACTGCAAGGTAGATTGAAGACTAGAACCAATTTTTCCTTCAGACCATCTGGTGAGACTATAGGCCTTTAAACTGGAGAGGACTAATATGGCAGCACTTTTTCCAGCAGATGTTTATGTCAATAGCTCATCCTTTTTTTAAATTTTTTGTAACCATCTTGATAATACCCAGTGGCAGGGAATTTGACAGGTTAATGTATACTGTATGAGAACATTTTCCCCTCAATCCATTTTAAAAAGGCTGCATCAGCTATCTCATTGCTTCAGGGCATAAATTGAAGGGAGGAGGCAGATTCTATTTGATGCTTTTTAACCACGTGTTATTTTCCATTGCTCTATCATGGAGCTATGCCATATAGGCTACTAGTTCTACTCTGCTAAATGACTATAAACCCTACTACATATAACCTCTCCAGTGAAAGTCAGCTGACAAATGCAAATGTGAGATTATGGGCAGGTCAGAGCCTATGGTATGAGTTGGATATAAACTAACACAATACTGGGCAAAGAGAAACATAAAGGAGGGTGCCCTACTGAGGGTGAATCAATATCATCTTTGCATATAAAGAAGAAGAAAATATATATTTTTAAGTAGCTTACTATCCCCTCTTCAGGAGAGGATTGTTCAGAGAATCAAGTGTCATTGTGTCTCAACATTTTCAAAAGGGCATTGATTATAAGATCAGCTCTTGAACATGAACAGACCTTGGAGTTCATCTATAGTACCTTCTTACCATAAAGTGTTATGAGAAAATGGAGGCTTAGAAAACCAAAGTGATTTGTCCATTGTCATAGGGTCCATAAAGTGTATGAGTTGGAACTTAAAGTGAGGTCTGTAAAGGGCTGGAACTCTGGAAAAGTATACTTGAAACAAGGATACTTACAACAGGGTGTTTACTCAGTGTGATTGGGAGATAACTGTTCTCTAGTTCACATGTACTTAGTATTTAGTGTGATATGGTGATGTAACGGTTCTACAGTTGGTACACATTTAGTGTGCTGTTGTGATGTAATTGTACTAAGATATTTAAGGGCTGAGAGAACTGGAGACAGAATGTGTGTGAGAGCTTGAGCTCAGACTCCAGACTCCAGACTCTATCCCTGACCATCCTCCTGGCGACTCCAGGTGACCAACTCCTGTCCAGAGATCTTCCAGAAAACTAACCCAGACATTACATTTGGCACCCAATGTGGGGTACTGAAAGAAGCACACTGCATTTTGAGGCTCTGGACATGAGGCCACTCAGCAGCTCGACTGACATGATTGGTGAGTTCAGTGGAGAAGTCCCTGTGACCAGAAATAGGGTGAATACAAAAATGGACAAGCAGCGAAACTTTGGTAAGGGCGAAACTAGTCACTTTCATCTTTTCAGCTGAAATGGGGCAAATACTAAGAAAAGAGCCTTCCCCATCCTGAGGGGATTGTATAGAATGGATAGTTAAGTTAATAAAGAAGCAAGATTTGTAGGTAACTTGGAAGCAGATTACTAGATTCTTAAATATATTAGAGTGCACATCTCCTTGGCTCTCTGAGGAAGAAAAATTAGAGCCAGATATGTGGAAACTAGTGGGAGAGCAACTAATTGAATATTATGAAGCTAAGGGTCCTGATTCAATTCCTGAGGAAATATTCTTTATGTACAATATAATACAATTGGCTTTAAAGGAGCTCACAAGTTCTAAAAAAGGAAAAATTTTAATGTGGACAGCCAGACAAAGAAGTATGAGGAGAATGGGGGGTGGGGAGGTGGGAATAATACTGACAAAGCAGCTAAAAAACATGGAGAATTAGACAAGAAAGGAGTTAAGTACAGAACTGATGAACTTATGGGGTGTGGTGCTTTTCACTTTCACAGCTCAGTTACACTCAGGTAGTCATCCTTAGGGAATTCCCCATATACTGACCTTCCTCCCTCAATTTTGCCTTTATGGGTGAAGGGAGAAGGAGGACGGGGAAGGGCAATGACACCATCAGCACTATTCATACAGCAGCTTTGTCTGTCCCCTATGACATCATTTCAAAAGACATTAATTAAAGCTAAAGAGGAAGGACAGAATATATCAGATTTGAGAATAGAAACATAACCTGGGGTTAAAGAGTTTGACCCTTCAGGACAAGCCAGGAGAAGATAAGTTCCTTTTAATCTGGAGACTATCAAAGATGTGAAAAAGGCTTGCACTCTTTATGGGTCTACATCATCTTATGTTAAGATGGTATTAGAGAATTTGGCTTATGAAATTTTAACTCCTAGTGATTAGAAATCTATAACAAAGACATGTTTAGAATCTGGACAAAACTTGTGGCTTTCTGAGTATAATGAATGCGGTAGAATACAAGCCCAATGAAATAGGCAACCTGGAGTTAATATATCAGTCACCTTTGATCAATTAGCAAGTTTAAGTCCTTATGCAGACACTTTAGCACAGATTAATTACCCTTTGATAGTAATTGAGCAAATTGCTTCTGCTGCTATCAAAGCATGGGGCGCCCTCCCAGGAAGACAAGATAGAGGGGAAGCCTTCACAAAAATAGCACAACCATTTGCTGATTTTGTGGGATAGCTGCAGACACTTGTCATACGAACTATTGGTGAAAATGCAGCAACAGAAATTATGATGACAACTTGCTAGAGAAAATGCTAATGAGGTTTGTAGAAAAATTATACTAGGACTACAAAAGAGTCCTAGTTAGAGGATAACATAAGATGCTGTGCCACAGTGAGCACAAATACTTTTTATACCCAGGCTATGATACAGACCTTTCAAAATCTGAACATAGGAAGACAGGGTCCTTTTGTTCTGGGAGGATCTCAGTAGTCCCAGCTGCATACAACTCTATTCTCCCCAACTGTAATCCCTTACTCTGATCAGGTTGCTTCTTGGCTGATTGGTTATGTCTGAGTACTGAACTTCTAGAGATTCTTGGTGTAACATCGGCTGCCATCATGCTCCAAGTGTTTTTTGTTTGGGGCCCTGGAGCTGGGCCCTATTTCCAGTTTCCCTGAGTCATTCGGATGACCAATGGAAGACTGTTGCATTTTGGACATAGGATTTTGGGTCTTGTTCTTCCACCCTGTTTTTTATGCCAACATTGAGCTTTCAGATGCCCTACTTTACCACACTGAAAGCATTGACGAGTCTCTCTGGAAGTCCCTTGACAAAAGGACCCTGTCTTCCTATGTTCAGACTAATGCATGTGTCCAGAGTTAGGCTTAACTACCTATCAATTACAATCATTATATGATGTTTTAAGGGGAGACACTGCGTTAGACTCACCATTCCAGCAAAAGAAGCTCAAGATGCTTTGAGAGAAGTTGAACTGGCTTTATCCAATGTTGAAAGCCTCTAAAACCATTGGAAATAGCATTTTTTGCTACTAAAGAGATACCCACAGCAGTCCTTCATCAAGGAGACAGTGTGATAGAATGAGTGAACCTCCTAGCACAACCAGACCAATGCCTTCCTCCTTACCCAGGGCTTGTGGCTAGAATTTTATTAAAGGCCATTAAGAGAGCAGTACTATTATCTGGAACAAGACCTGATAAGATATACACCTTTTATACAAATGCACAAATTAATGTATGCTGTGAAACCATCCCAGAGTGATAAATTTTATTGGCCATGGCTCCAAATTTTACACACAGGTCTCCATTAATGCTAACCCGGCTATTACATAATTGGCAATGAATTTTAAATAATTTTTTTTATTACACCTTTTTACTGACTGAGCATTGCATGGGTAATTTTTCAACATTGTCCCTTGCACTCACTTCTGTTCCAACTTTTCCCTTCCCTCCCTCCACCTCTTCCCCTAGATGGCAGGCAGTTTCATACATGTTAAACATGTTAAATTATATCTTAAATACAATATATGTGTATAGATGCATACAGATTTCTTGTTTCACAAGAAAAATCAGATTCAGAAGGTAAAAATAACCTGGAAAGAAAAATAAAAATGCAAGTAGTCCACATTTAATTCCCAGTGTTCTTTCTCTGAGTGTAGCGATTCTGTCCATTGTTGATCAATTGGAACTGAATTGGATCTTCTCATTGTCAAAGATATCCGCTTCCATCAGAATATATCTTCATATGGTATTGTTGTTAAAGTGATCTCCTGGTTCTGCTCATTTCACTTAGCATCAATTCCTGTAAGTTTCTCCAAGCCTCTCTGTATTCATCCTGCTGATCATTTCTTATAGAACAATAATAATCCATAATATTCATATGTCACAATTTACCCAACCATCCTCAACTTGATGGACATCCATTTAATTTCCAGTTTCTAGTCACTACAAAAAGGGCTGGTACAAACATTTTGGCACATGCAGGTCCCTTTTCCTTCTTTAATATCTCTTTGGGATATAAGCCCCGTAATAACGATGCACAGTTTGATAACTTTTTGATCATAGTTCCAAATCACTCTCCAGAATGGCTAGATGTATTCATAATTCCACCAACAATGCATCAGTGTCCCAGTTTTCCCATATCCCTTCCAACATTCATCGTTATCTTTTCCTGGCATCTTAGCCAATCTGACAGGTGTGTAGTGGTATCTCAGAGTTATCTTAATTTGAATTTCTCTGATCAATAATGATTTGGATCTATTCATGACTAGAAATACTTTCAATTGCTTCATCTGAAAATTGTCTGTTCATGTCCTTTGACCATTTATCAATTGGAGAATGGCTTGATTTCTTATATATTAGAGTCAATTCTCTATATATTTTGGAAATGAGGCCTTTATCAGACCCTTTAACTGTAAAAATGTTTTTTCAGTTTATTGCTTCCCTTCTAATCTTGTCTGCATTAATTTTGTTTGTAAAAAAGCTGTTCGCAAAATAACAGTTTGGTCATATATACTTATTGTGTATCTAATTTATATATTAATATATTTAACATCTACTGGTCATCCTGGCATCTGGGGGAGAAGGTGGGGGGGTAAGAGGTGAAAAATTGGAACAAGAGATTTGGCAATTGTTAATGCTGTAAAGTTACCCATACATATAACGTGTAAATAAAAGGTTAGTAAATTTTTAAAAAAGCTGTTTAACTTGATATAATCAAAATTTTCTATTTTGTCATAAATAATGATCTCTAGTTCTTCTTTGGTGACAAATTCCTTCCTCCTCCACAAGTCTGAGAGGTAAACTACCCTATGTTCTTCTAATTTATTTTTAATATCATTTTTTATGCCTAAATCATGAACCCATTTGATCTTATCTTGATATATAGTGTTAAGTGTGGGTCCATGCCTAGTTTCTGCCATACTAATTTCCAGTTTTCCCAGCAATTTTTGTCAAATAGTGAATTCTTATCCCAAAAGTTGGGATCTTTGGGTTTGTCAAATACTAGATTGCTATAGTTATTGACTATTTTGTCCTGTGAACCTAACCTATTCCACTGATCAACTAGTCTATTTCTTAGCCAATACCAAATGGTTTTGGTGACCGCTGCTTTATAATATAGCTTTAGATCAGGTGCAGCTAGGCCACTTTTATTTGATTTTTTTTTTCATTAGTTCTCTTGAAATTCTTGACCTTTTGTTCTTCCATATGAATTTTGTTGTTTTTTTCTAGGTCATTAAAATAGTTTCTTGGGAGTTTGATTGGTGTAGTACTAAATAAATAGATTAGTTTAGCTAGTATTGTCATCTTTATTATATTTGCTTGGCCTATCCAAGAGCACTTAATATTTTTCCAATTGTTTAAATCTGACTTTATTTGTGTGGAAAGTGTTTTGTAGTTTTGCTCATATAGTTCCTGACTCCTTTGGCAGATAGATTCCCAAATATTTTATGCTGACAGCTATTTTAAATGGAATTTTTCTTTGTATCTCTTGGTGTTGGATTTTGTTGGTGATGTATAAAAATCCTGAGGATTTATGTGGATTTATTTTGTATCCTGCAACTTTGCTAGAGTGGTGGATTATTTCTAATAGTTTTTTAGTAGAATCTCTGGGGTTCTCTAAGTATACCATCATATCATCTGCAAAGAATGATAATTTGGTTTTCTCATTACCTATTCTAATTCCTTCAATCTCTTTCTTAACTCTTATTGCTAAAGCTAGCATTTCTAATACAATATTGAATAGTAATGGTGATAGTGGGCAACCTTGTTTTACTCCTGATCTTATTGGGAATGGTTCTAGTTTATCCCTATAACATATGGTGCTTTCTGATGATTTTAAATAGATGCTCTGGACTATTTTAAGGAAAAGTTCATTTATTTCTATACTCTCAAGTGTTTTAAATAGGAATAGACATTGGATTTTATCAAATACTTTTTCTGCATCTATTGAGATGATCATATGGTTTTTGTTAATTTGATTATTGATATAGTCAATTATGCTAATAGTTTTTCTAATACTGAACTAGCTCTGCATTCCTGATAAAAATCCTACTTGGTCATGGTCTATTATCCTAAAGATGATTTTCTGTAATCTTTTTGCTAATATTTTATTTAAGACTTTTATATCAATATTCATTAAAGAAATTGATCTATAATTTTCTTTCTCTGTTTTCAACTTACCTGGTTTAAGTATCAGTACCATGTCTGTGTCATAAAAGGAATTTGGTAAGACTCTTTCAATCCCTATTTTTTCAAATAGTTTATATAGCATTGGTGTTAATTGTTCTTTAAATGTTTGGTAGAATTCACATGTAAATCCATCTGGTCCTGGGGATTTTTTCTTAGGGAGGTGATTAATAACTTCTTCTATTGCTTTTTCTAAAAATGGGACTGTTTAATCAATTTACTTCTTCCTCGGTTAATCTGGGCAAGCTATATTTTTGAAGGTATTCTTTCATTTCATTTAAGTTATTGAATTTATTGGCATAAATTTGGGCAAAGTAACTCCTAATTATTGCTCTAATTTCCTCTTCATTAGTGGCAAATTCTCCCTTTTCATTTTTCAGACTAACAATTTGATTTTCCTCTTTCTTTTACTAATCAAATTTATTAAGGGTTTATCTATTTTGCTGGTTTTTTCATAGAACCAACTCTTAGTTTTATTTATTAATTCAATAGTTTTTTTTTACTTTCAATTTTATTAACCTCTCCTTTTATTTTTAGAATTTCAAGTTTAGTGTTTGACTGGGAGTTTTTAATTTGCTCCTTTTCTAGCTTTTTTAGTTGCAAGCCCAATTCACTGACGTCCTCTTTCTCTATTTTATGCAAGCAGGCCTCTAGAGATATAAAATTTCTCCTTATTACCACTTTGGCTGCATCCCATACATTTTGGTATGATGTCTCATTATTGTCATTTTCTTGGGTGAAATTATTAATTATGTCTATGATTTGCTGTTTCACCCAATCATTCTTTAGGATGAGATTATTTAGTTTCCAATTATTTTTTCATCTATTTTTCCCTGGCTTTTTAATTGAATGTAATTTTCATTGCATTGTGATCTGAAAAGGATGCATTTACTATTTCTACCTGAATTTGAGGTTTTTAATGTCCCAATATATGGTCAATTTTTGTATAGGTTCCATGAACTGCTGAGAAAAAAGTGTACTCTTTTCTGTCTCCATTTAGTTTTCTCCAAAGGTCTATCATACCCAACTTTTCTAGTATTCTATTTACCTCTTTGACTTCTTTCTTATTTATTTATCTAATTCTGCGAGTACAAGGTTGAAATCTCTTACTATTATAGTTTTGCTGTCTAGTTCTTCTTGCAGCTCTCTTAATTTCTCCCTTAATAATTTAGATGCTACACCACTTGGTGCATATATGTTTAACATTGATATTGCTTCATTATCTATGCTACCCTTTAGCAAGATATAGTGCCCTTCCTTATCTCTTTTAATTAGGTCAATTTTTGCTTTTGCTTGATCTGAGATCTGTTTTTTTTGACTTCACCTGAAGCATAGTAGATTGTGCTCTAGCCTTTTACCTTTACTCTGTATGTATCACCCTGCTTCGAGTGTGTTTCCTGTAAACAACATCCTGTAGGAGTCTGGCTTTTAATCCAGTCTGCTACCCACCTCTGCTTTATGAGAGAGTTTACCCCATTCACATTATGGTTAAAATTACTAATTCTGCATTTCCTGCCATCTTGTTAACCCTAGCTTATGCTTTTTTCCTTTGCTTCCCCCTTACCGCCCTGCCCAGTATTAAACTTGTGAGCATAACTTGCCTCTCACAACACTTCCTTTTTAGGATCCTTTTCCCCACCTTAGAATTCCTCACTTTGTCTTACCCCTTTTCCTCACAATTTCTATATTCCCTTCTACTTAGTTTACTCCTTCCCTTTTTACTTTTCCCCTCCCATTTTTTAATGAGGTGGGAGAAGTTTCTCTGTAAATCAAATATGTTTAATATTTTTCTCTTTAAGCCAATTCTGATGAGAGTAAGATACACACTATGTTCATTCCCCTCCCTTCTTTCCCTTAGATATAACAGGTTTCTTTTGCCTCTTTGTGAGATATAGTACCCCCACTTTACCCTTTTTCTGGTACAATTTCCTTTCCACCTCTAGTTTCTTTATATATATATATATATATATATATATATATATATATATATATATATTATAACCATAAAACCAAATTATACACGTATTCTTTATGCATACTAATAACAGGAATATTGTTCCCAAGATTTCTTTTTACCTTTTTATGTTTCTCTTGAGTCCTACATTTGAAGATCAAACTTTTTATTTATTTATTTATTTTTTTTTGCCAGAAATAGATGTAATTCATCTATTTCATTAAATGTCCATCTTCTTCCCTGGGAAAAAATGTTTATTTTGGCTGAGTGAGTTATTATTGACTGCATACCAAGTTCCTTAGCCTTTTGGAATATCAGATTCCAGGCCCTTCAGTTCTTTAATGTGGATGCTACTAGATCCTAGGTAATCCTTATTGTTGCTCCTCTGTATTTGAATTGTTTTTTTTCCTAGCTGCAGCTTGTAGTATTTTGTAGTATTTTTTTCCTTGGCCTGATAGTTCTGGAATTTAGCCACTATATTTCTTGGAGTTTTGATTTTATGGTCCCTTTCAGTAGGTGATTTATGAATTCTTTCAATGTCTATTTTACCCTCTGTTTCTACAACATCTGGGCAGTTCTTTTGGATGATTTCCTGAAAAATAATGTCTATGCTCTTTTTTTCTATCATATTTTTCAGTAAGTTCAATAATTCTCAGATTATCTCTCCTATTTTCCAAATCTGTTGTTTTCCCAAGTACGGTATTTAACTTTTTTTTTTCAATTTTTTTTTCCAATTTTTTTTTTTTTTTTTTTTTTGGTTTTGCTTGACTGGTTTTTGGTGTCTCCTTGAGTCATTCATTTCCATTTGTTCAATTCTGATTTTTAATGAATTATTTTCTTTATTTACTTTGTTGTTTCTTTTTGTAATTGTCCAATTGAGTTTTTAAATGAGTTGTTTTGTTCTATGGAATTTTTTTTTCAATTTTGCCAATTTTATTTTTTATAGTTATTTTCTTTTTCCAATTCACTAATTCTGTTTTCCTTGGAATTGTTTACCTTTTCCAGTTCACTAATTCTGTTTTTCAGGGATTTGATTTCTTTATCCACTCCATCTTTTCATAAGTGGGATGACTTATGCAGACCCTCTTGCCAAGTTTCTCTTTCCTTTCCCCATTTTTTCTTCTAGCTCTCTTAGAAGAACTTTTAAAATTTCTTCTATGAGAGCCTTAATTGGTGGGGATCAGATAATATTTCCCTTTGGGGTTTCATCTAGAAACAATCTGTTTTTAGTCTCCTCAGGGTTTGAAGTCTCCTCTCTATCTGTATAGAAGCTATCTATAGTTACAGCTCACTTTAACTTTTTACTCATTTTGACAAAAAAAGAAACAAAGAAAACAAAACAAAACAAAAAAGCAAGTGCGTTCTGCTTTTTGGGCAGTGTGGTATTACCAAGCTTCCTCTACAGACTACAGGAAGTAGCAATGAAGCAACAGTGTGTCAGCAATGGCTGCACTGCCAGCCCAGTATTTGCACTCTGAGACTCTGAGAGTGTGTTGAGTCACTCTGGATGCTGGGTGGATGTGTCCAGGTCTGGAGAGAACCTAGCATTTTGGGATTATAGCCTTTACTCCTGTGTTTATAGCTTCTCTGTTGATCTACTGGCTTGCTGCCAGGGCAAAGTAGCTCACATAGTGGTAAAGTTCTCCCCACAAATTTTCTGCTGGCTGAGATCACATCCCATCCCCTTCTAGTCTGCTCAGCATTAGCTGCCTTTCATGATCTCACTGCCTGCCTGTGGTCTGTGTCTGGTCTAACCATCCCTGCCTATGAGCAAAAATAGACCTTTTCTGGCCAATTTTGAGGATATCTGCTGTTGGTAATGTGTTGTAGTCTTGTGGGTTTTTTCAGTCAAGCACTAATTCTGAGGCTGTATCATGAAAAAAAGTAGTCTGGGGGCAAAGAAGAGTTTAGATAGATGTGTGTGTCTTCTCCACCATCTTGGCTGTGCCTCCTGGCAATGGATTTTTGAAGAAAATGTTTCTAAGGTTCTTCTTAAAGGATCAACCATCTTCACAGATGCATCCAAGCATAACTTTTGTGCTGCATACTCTAATGACTTAACTATAAAGAGAGTAGTTAGAATTTTCTTTCAGTCCACACAACAAAGTGAATTGTATGGAATCATTCTAGCTCTTACTTATTACCAAGGAGATGTAAATACAATATCTGATTTGGCCTCTTCAGTAGGTGTGGTACAAAGAATTGCCACAGCCCAAATAAAATTTGTAGCTTCTAATACATATCAACTCTTTAAGGAACTTCAAGAGCAAGTAAGAAAGTGTCAAGGTAAGATTTATAGCTTGCATATCCATTCTCATAGTGGACTTCCAGGTCCTATTTTTGATGGAAATCCAAAGGCAGATAGCCTTCTAGCCATGTTAGCCAATACTCTTTTATTTCAGGCAGCCCAAGAATCTCATTCTAAATATCATCAGGCTGCTCGAGCTTTATATTTGCAATTTGGGATAACAAAAGAGGAAGCTAGGAGTATAGTAAAAGCTGTACAGCTTGCCTTCCTTTCCACACTCCTATGCCCCCTCCAGGGAAAAACCATCGTGGTTTGATACCCAGTGAAATTTAGCAAATGAATGTGATCCATTATAAATTTTTTGGTCATCTGTCTTTTATCCATATTGTAGTAGACACCTTTTCAGGATTTATTTTTGCAATACCAGCAGCCAAAGAAACTGCCCGAGTAGTCACTGAATTCCTTATACAAGCTTTTGCAATCATGGGTGTGCCACAAGCAATAAAAACAGATAATAGACCTGCATTTATTTCTAAATATTTTGCCCATGTTTGTACACAGTATAAGATTTTATTTACCACTGGCATACCCTTTAATTCTCATGGGTAGGCAATGGTAAAGAAGAGAAACAGAGACATCAAGATGTTCCTCCAAAAAAAAAAGAAAGAAAGGGAGAGCCATGGATACCCTAGACAACTTTTAAATTTAGCTCTTTATACAATTAACTTTTTGATTTTTGACAAAGATGCACTGGCTCCAACAGACAGGTTTTATAACCCCTTTGCAGGGCAGTGTCCTGTGCAAGCATGGGATACTTCATATAATGTCCAGATGATGTGGAGAGGTCCATAAAGTAGTGAATGGAAGAGACCAGATAGGTTAACTGCTAGGAGAGGGTTCACTTGTATCTCTACAGATGAAGAAGGAATCAGATGGGTGCAATGACCTGTATTCACTTTGTCCATTGAAGAAAGACAGAAAAGGAGAAGACCCTTGAAACAAAGGAAAAGACCCAAGAAACATCTGGTGGTTCCATCTCTGACTAAATGTGCCATGAACATCAAAAATTGTTAATGAGGCTGTTGTAGGACTTCAAAATCTGCAGGAATCATTGGATTCTCTGACACATGAAGTAATGGACTGGTTTTGGACTATCTCTTGGATGCTGAAGGAGGTGTATGTGTGATTGTTATTTATATACCCTACTTCTAGGACTTATGGACATGTATAATTCCTCATGTTGATTCATATTGCTTATTACATCACTACTAGCCTGTGTTATATTATTATGTGCTGTGTAATACTTCCCAATGCTAATGGATTTATGCATATCTGTTTCAAGTAAGACCCTTCAGCCCAGAGGAAGCCTGCTAACAATATTTGGTTTGACTCCCCATTTCCCTTTGATGCTCATCTCCCTTCCTGAGAAGTCAGAGAGGTTGTGACTAAAACAAAAGAAAGTAGAAGATGTAGAGGGCCAGGTCTCTGGGAAAGTATACTTGAAACAAGGATACTTACAACAGGTGTTTACTCAGTGTGATTGGTGAGATAACTGTTCTCTAGTTCACATATACTTAGTACTTAGTGTAATATGGTGATGTAATGGTTCTACAATTCGCACTTGCTCAGTGTGCTGTAGTGATATAATTGTACAAAGGTATTTAAGAGCTGAGAGGACTGGAGACAGAGTGTGTTTGTGAGCTGGAGCTCAGACTCCAGACTCCAGAGTCAGATTCTTTCCCTGACCTTCCTCCTGGTGACTCCTCTGCTAAGATCAAGGTCCATCCAGAGATCCTCCAGAAAGCTAGCCCAGACATTACAGAGATCCATTAATTACAAGTCCAGGACTCCCTTTTTATTTTGATTCCTCCAATTTGAAGAAGATACTGTTTCTTATCTTTACTTAAAAAGTTAATTTTTTTGCTCCCTGAATTATTGGCGTCTCTCAGACATAAAATAACTGTCGAAAAACAGTTCAGAATTTAAGATATGTAGTTAAATAGCAATTACTGTCCAAATAATTGATTTTTAATTTGAGGTAAAAAACTTCATAATTTGGCTACTATGAAAAAAATTGAACTGCTACAAAATCAGCAATTCAACTGAAATGCAAAAATGATTTATTTTTCACTCTAAATAATTGACAGAGGGAAGGAATTAAAAAATAGAGCTCCTTGCAATCTTCATAGGTTGCCATGACATACTTATATTGAACTTGAAAATTTTCCTTTTCCTTCCAACTCTTCCCTAGTCCTTATCAAAAAAGGCTTTTGACAACAAGATGATTTATTCTCTTTTCACTTAGAATGTCATCTTAACCAAATCCATGCACAAAGAAGTTGTCTGTAGTGAGATTTCCATAAGTCCAGTATCTTTCCTTAAGAGATAACACTTGCTCTAAAATCCATTTGAAGAACCATAGATTCTACAAATTAGGAGACACCTTGGAGCCCAGAAAGTTATCTAGTCCAATTCAAATCTTTACAGACACTATTCCATCAACATTTTTAACAAGTTGATCTCTAGTCTCCATTTAGAGACTTAAAGTCATGGGGAATTCACTACCTCCAAAAGTAGTGGAACAACTTTAAAATCTGCAAGTCATTTTGATAGCTTCTTCCAGTATTTATTACATGCTTAACTAATATTTGAATGCTTTCATTTATTACAACAAGCTCCTACAAAGACCATAGCAGATTATTCTAAGCTTATCATTTATGTCTTCATCCAAAGTCTTATTATTGACTATTTCCATAGAGTTTTAACTAACTAGCTGATGATAGCTTTTACCCACCATGAGATCCAATCTGATATATGATATACTATTATTTTCACCTTTGTTATGTAACTTAGTGGCATATTATATGTGTGTGTGTGTGTGTGTGTGTGCATATACATATATATATATATATATACATCTAAAATACTTTATCAGTATTTTTATAAATTGTGTTATTACATAAGGGGAATTTGCCTTCTCTCTCTCTCTCTCTCTCTCTCTCTCTCTGTATATATATAAAACCTGTTTTGCCATGATGCTCTGCAAAAGTCTCTAAGCAGTTTCACAGTATTCTTTGTTTATTCATTCAGCAAAAGATTTATTTTCTTTTATATGCTAGGTGCTATGCAAGACATTGGGGATATAGACTTGCTTTTTTTTTTTTTAAGGGCATGATTTTTAACCTTAAAGAGATTTCATTCCACTAGAGAGGATAAAATACAGGTAAATATGATACAATGTAGTATGTGATGTTGCTGAGGAATATTCTGGGGAAAATATTCTTTGATACTACAAAGAGAAAAAGACAATACTACCTACTTGGGGCTGAAGGAAAGTAAAACAAATCAGGGAAGGCTTTACTAAAGAAATGGCATTTGGGCTACACATGGATAGAAATGGATGCTGAAAAGCAGAAATGACACAAACAATGAAATACTTTTGATTAATATATGCCTTACAAAGTGCTTTCAAAAAGTTCCTGAAAAGTAAACAGTATGAGGTACAAATTCATTCTAGGTTTACAAGAAGTGATAACCAAAATGAATTTAAAGAGTTTACAGATGCCAGGTTAGGTTTGGCAAATAGTAGTTTTGTTGTCTAGTTTCATTGAAACAAATAGTCATTGAGGAAGAGAATTGTGAATAAGGCTAGAAATAGCCTTGTTTCTATTTGGAGCTAGATTATGGAGGATCTAAAGTGCCAAGCTAAGAAGGAGATATTTATAAGCTCCAAAAAGCAATAGAAAGTTACTGAAATTGTTTGATATGAGATTGAAATAGTCAAATTGTGCCTTAAGAAGATAATTTTGGAAGCTCTGAATGATAGATTGGAAAAGAGAAACAAATGGAGGCAGAGAAACAATTTAAGAGATAAAAGGTGATGAGGTCCTGAACTAAGGGTAGCTTTGATATTGATGAGAAGTAGTCAAATGTTAGAAATGTCATGGAGGTAAAAGAGTCAATACTATTTGATAAATGATTGGTTACAAATGGTGAAAGAAAAGAAATAGTCAAATTTATTTCAACCTATTTTAATAAATATTTATTAACTATATAAGGGGTTATATTAGATCATGGAAATAAAAGTATAAAAAAAGAAGTTTCTTTCCTCAAAGAACTTATAATAGGCATAAGTATCACTATCAATTACATTTATATAGTACTTTAAAGTTCACAAAATGTTTTTAATATAACATTTGGTTTGATCCTCATAATAGACATATAAAGTGGATTCTATTTATACGTATTTTACAGATGAGGAAACTGGGACTGAGAATGGTCAAATGACTTGTCTTGGACCATAGAGTTAGTAAGTACATAAGGCAAATACATATGCTGACTTTTTGACTCTTAGTCCAGCATTCTATCTACTGTACCAATTCTAATTGCTTTTCACTGGAGGGATACAACAATCCCATAGATAAGGAACTTCAAGGCTTATAAAAGCTGATATAAAGTAATTTCAATAAGAAAAGAACTCTAGTAATTTGGGGGGGTTAGAGATCAGAAATTTCATATAAAGCTAGAATTTGTGCTGTGCTTTTTTGGAAGCCAGAGATTCTAGGAACTGAAAATAAGGAAATGCATTGCATATATGGTATACCATTTATGCAAATCCTCAGAGGCAAGAAATATATTATACTAGAGGTCAATTTGACCCCAGAAAAGTGCCTATAAAGGGAAAAACATGAATCAGACTTGAAAAGTAATGGGAACAAGACTTGAAGTCCTTTAAATACCAGGCTGAGAATATTTTAGCTTGAAGGCAATAGGGAACCGTTGAAGATTTTTAAGAATGGGAGACTGTCAGGGTGAGAAGTATTTTTTGAAATACCAATTTGCAAACTATGTGAATGATTGAGAAGGAAGAGAATGAAGGCAGAAAAAACTGGATAAACAAATCTCTGAATATTTAAGCCTCTATGTCTGATCAAATGACTCACTTCAGCAATGATATTATTAAAATATGCATATTTTGCTTTATCAGACTCTGATGTCACTTCAACATCTACTCCCTCTTTTTTCTAGATTATTGGTAAATTATAAAATGACTCCCCTTTAATAAGTGAATGGGACCTTCATTTAGAATTAATGGTGACAATGACCATGCTTCAACTTGTGTATTAACTTTGTAACATTCTTTCAAATCTATGTATTGTGTTTGCTCTTGGACAAATCACTGAGGACACATGGACCCCTTGGCAATGGAATTCATATTGCAAAGGTGGCCTCAAATCCCCGGAACTAATGCATTGTATGAAAATAATTAGTTACATAGAGTTTGTCCTTAATAGATTGATAAAAGGACAGCACAAAGAGAATGAGGTTGATGTGAAAAGAGGTTTTCCAGAGGGGAGTGTAAGTTTTTATTCCCACAGACAAATAAACAACTGAAGAAAAGTTAACATCTGGGAGGAAAGTTCCTCTAAGATGTAACAGATGTATTCCAACAACCAAACATATCGTAGGAGCTTTTTAGGATTTAATTACTTGGCAATATGTTTGATTTGAAAGATAAAGTGGAAAGAGGGAAGCAGGCTGTATATTCCCTGAGCCTGAAAATTGAAATCCAGTTGCAGGTTTTCATCAGCTACATGCTGATATTTCTCCAGGCTCAGAGATCAACTACAAAAAAGAAGTTCATTATGTTGCAAATATATAGTAGCAAAACACAGATGTATTTATTTATTTATTTATTTATTTATTTATATATTGTTTGTTTGTTTGTTTATTTATTTTTTGCTAAAGTCTGGGGGGAGGGGAAGAGGGACAACAACAACTAAGCATAGTATATAAGCTCATTTCTTGGCATTTCCCAGAATCCTGATCACCAGGAACATTCTCATCCCAGAAGGGACAAATTACTGAAGCTTGTAATTATTTGCAAATTGAGAGATGAGCAAGTTTATCTTTTTCATGTCTAACTTTCATTAGGATGGTGACATTCTATTTTACTAACTGAAAAAGTTTTTACCCTCAAAGGCATAAATGCCTGATGTTGGTTAAACTCTTTGTCTGCAATTTTGGTAACTGTCACCAGGTGGTGCTATTGTAGACTAAGTGTATAAATTAGTGTATAAGTGTTTAAGCTAATATGTAAGTGTATAAGCATATGAAAGCATGAATTTAAAAAGTGAACAAAAAATAACAACATTTTCCAAAAAAGATTCAATCAACAATCATTTATTGAGTACCTATGTGTTGTCACTGTGTTAGGTGATGGAGATAAAAAAAAAATGATATGATATACTTTTCTTGTTTCAATTTTACTCAATACTTTTACGAGCATCAGTCCATTTCTTTAATCGCTGTTGTTTACAATCTGGTTATATTCCAGAACAAAAATACTTCCAAAAAGATATTTGCATTCAATATATATTTTTGTTTTTCTAAGCCTTTTAAAGTTTTGTTTTGTTTTAATAGAATCAAAAATATCAGAACAGTTTTCAAAACCTTCACTGCTAGGCTTATAACTCTCTAGATTATTAATGTAATTCAATCATCTCACTTGGGAGATTCTTTCTTATCTAAGTAGGAGGAACCCTTCTTACCCTGAACATCCCTCCAATTTCCTTCTACTTCTCCCATTGGTGAGTTTTATTTGACACATCCATTTTGGAGATGGATCCAGACTGATCATATTTTGTTCCTCTTCCTGGAGTCTTTTTGACTCTATAGGCTTTAACCACAATTCTCACATTATGAGTACATTCTCTCCTGACCCCTTTTAATTCCCTTTGATGTGTTAGAATATAATCTCCTTGAGGGCAAGAGCTGTTCTTTTTGCTTGCATTTGCATCCCCGTTGCTTAACATAGTATCTAATTATATTATTGTTCAGTTGTTTAAATCAAGTCTGACTTTTCTTGATCAAATTTGGGATTTTCTTGGCAATAAGGGAGTGATTTGCCATTTCCTTCTCTAGCTCATTTTTACAGATGAGAAAAACGAAGTAAGCATGGTTAAGTGATTTGCCCAGAATCCTGGGCCTGTAAAGGTCCTTCAATAACTCAAAACTTCTCCCAGAAATCAAAACCAATCTTTGAAATCCCAGTATTCTATTGGTAGTGCTATATGATACTGTGACTCATAGAACATGATAGTTTCAGAAAAACTGAAAATGAGTATCACATCGAAGCATGACTAAAACATCTAACAAATAAGGAATTCTGAAGAAATGTGGAAGTAAAATATATTTTCAGGCAAATATATGACTGAAATAGAAGACTGGACATGTGTTGAGGTAAGGAGTAGAAAATCCAGTTGCGCCATGTCTGTCCTTGCAATGACAAGAGAAAACAAAGAGCTCTCCACATCACTCCCAGTCCTTAAGAAACATGTAATAGCTAAACTTTGATGTAAGCTGTTGGGAGGACCTGGACAAGAATCAAACAATGTCAGCAAATAAATATTTATTGAGCACCTATATTGTGTTAGGCATTATGCTAAATTCTGGGGATACATTAAGTGGTAAAAGGTAGTCTCTGTCTCCAAGGAGTTCACAATTCAATGGGAGAGACAACAAGCAAAGAAACATGTACAAAAAAGATATATTCAGGATAAATAGAAAATAATTAAAGCGAGAGGAGAGGTACTAATGTTAAGAAAACTTCCTATAATAGATTGTGGGATTTTAGTTGAGATTTAAAGGGAAGCCAGTTAATCAGAAGACAGAGAAGACAAGGGAAAGCATTGCAGGTATAAAGTTCAGTCAGAAAAAATGTCCATAGCTGAGAGAGGAAATATCTTTTTGGTGGAACAATCAGGAGGTCAGTGTTACTGAATCAAAGAGTGGGGAAATGAGGTGTAAGAAGACTGGAAAAATAGAGTGGGATTAAGTTATGAAGGGTTTTAAACGCAAAAAAAGAAATTTTTTTTGGTCACTGGGTTTAATAGAATGGGGAAGGGAGATCTAGATAACTCAGTGGATAGAATGCTGGGTCTGTAGTCAGGAAGATCTGAATTCTAATGTAACTTTAGAACATTTACTAACTAGGTGATTTGAGGCAAGCCAATTAACCTATGTCTAACTTAATCCAAAGGAGAAGTATTTTTTGCCAAGAAAACCCCTTGGATGATTTTGGAGTGCTGTGGTCCAGTGAGTCATGAAGATTAATACACAATTGAATGAACAACAACATAATTGGACCTGTACTTTAGGAGAATTACTTTTGGCTGAATAGGCAGACATGGACAGGTTCCACTTTCATCATTAGAGGGAGATATCAGATTGATTAGATCAGATATCCCTTTGATTACGTGTGTTCACAGTTTAAAAAACACACAAAGATGCTACACTTCACTAAACTCTCAAGGTTTTACATATATATTAATACCTCATATTTAAGAAGATTTAAAGGTTTATAAAACACTAACTTCATAATATATCTGTGTGGTAGATTTTAGAAAAAGAATAAGTGTGCATCAAATTTGCAAAGTGTGACCCATGGGGATCAAGGTGATGTGGGGAGTGACAGAGATGTACAGAAAGACAGAGAGAGAGGGAGGGGGGGGGAAGAGGAAGACAGAAAGACATAGAATATATATATATATATATATATATATATATATATATATATATATACACAGAGAGAGAGAGCTGGATGAAGACAAAGACAAAGATACAGACACATGGGGAGAGATAGAGAGAGGAAAGGAGAGAGAAAGGGAGGGGGAAAAAGGCAGAGACAGAATGAGACACACATGGAGAGACAAATGAATAGACAGAGAGGAAGGGAGAGAGGGAGAGAGGAGGAAAGAGAACAAAAGGGGGAGAGAGAGAGAGAGAAAGAGAGAGAGAGAGAGAGAGAGAGGAGAAACAGTTCCAAAAGTCTTAGTGCAATTTTATATTATTAAAACTATACATATATATATTTATATACACATATGGTTTTAATAACATATATATATATATATATATATATATATATATATATATATAGTCATTTGAGTGAACAACCTTGTATGTTACATATTTTAGATATTATTAAACCTAAGGCACACAGAGATGAAGAGATTTGGTCATGGTCACACAGCTAGTAGAGAGAATATTTGAACCCAATCCTTTGTGACTCTAGGTTCTATAATTAATCTACTACACAACACCATGTTTGATATTTTAGGAAATAATCCCAAAGGTCAAATTCATAATCCAAACAATTAACCTCTTTGTGTCTTAGATCCTTTTTGGTATAGTAAGGACATTACCAGTAATACCTATTGTAAAAAGTTGTGGTAAAATACAAATAATATTATACATTATATATACATATATAATATATTGTGTATATATATATATAATATGTATATATTCTAGTAAGGGGCACTGTTTGAGAAGAAAAGATAATTAGTTCAGTTGTGGACATAGTATAATTAAGATACTAAAGGGACATAAAGTTTGAGATGTTTAATAGGTAGTCAGATACAAACATTTTCTTTTTTTTTCTTTTCATAGCTTTTTATTTACAAGTTATATGCATGGGTAATTTTACAGCATTGACAACTGCCAAACCTTTTGTTCCAATTTTTCCCCTTCTTCCCCCTACCCCCTCCCCTAGATGACAGGATGACCAATAATTGTTAAAAATATTAGAGTATAAATTAAATACAAAATAAGTATACATGTCCAAACAGTTATTTTGCTGTACAAAAAAAATTGGACTCCAGAATATTGTACAGTTAGCTTGTGAAGGAAATCAAAAATGCAGGCAGGCAAAAATACAGGGATTGGGAATTCGATGTAATGGTTCTTAGTCATCTCCCAGAGTTCTTTCGCTGGGTATAGCTGGTTCAGTTCATTCCTGCTCCATTGGAAGTAGTTTAGTTCAACTGCTGAAGATGGCCAGGTCCATCAGAATTGATCATCATATAGTATTGTTGTTGAAGTATATAATGATCTCTTGGTCCTGCTCATTTTATTCAGCATCAGTTTGTGTAAGTCTCTCCAGGCCTTTCTGAAATCATCCTGTTAGTAATTTCTTACCGAACAATAATATTCCATAATATTCATATACCACAATTTATTCAGCCATTCTCCAATTGATGGGCATCCCCTCAGTTTCCAGTTTCTGGCCACTACAGAGAGGGCTGTCACAAACATTCTTGCACATTCTTGCATAGGTCCCTTTCCCTTCTTTAAAATCTCTTTGGGATATAAACCCAGTAGTAACACTGTTGGATCAAAAGGTATGCACAGTTTGATAACTTTTTGAGAATACTTCCAAATTGTTCTCTGGAATGGTTGGATGTATTCACAATTCCACCAACAATGTATTAGTGTCCCTGTTTTCCCATATCCCCTCCAAGATTCCGCATTATCTTTCCCTGTCATTCTAGCCAGTCTAACAGGTGTGTAGTGGTATCTCAAGAGTTGTCTTAATTTGCATTTCTCTGATTAATTATGACTTGGAGCATCTTTTCATATGGCTAGAAATAGTCACAGCTATCACTGTTGGTTTTGGGTGGGTAAAGCCAGAATGTGTTAGGATCTGGCTTTTTTTTTTTTAATTAATTAATTTATTTAATAGCCTTTTATTTACAGGTTATATGCATGGATAACTTTACAGCATTAACAATTGCCAAATCTCTTGTTCCAATTTTTCACCTCTTACCCCCCACCCCCGCCCCCAGATGGCAGGATGACCAGTAGATGTTAAATATATGAAAATATAAATTAGATACACAATAAGTATACATACAAACCATTATTTTGCTGTACAAAAGAATCAGACTCTGAAATTTGTACAATTATTTGTGAAGAAATCAAAAATGCACGTGGGCATAAATGAGGGATTGGGAGTTCAATGTAATGGTTTTAGTCATCCCCGAGTTCTTTCTCTGGCGAGGGCTGGTTCAGTTCATTACTGCTCCATTGGAAATGATTTGGTTGATCCCATTGCTGAGGATGGGGTCCATCAGAACTGGTCATCATATAGTATTGTTGTTGAAGTATATAATGATCTCCTTCCTGCTCATTTCACTCAGAATCAGTTCGTGTAAGTTTCTCCAGCCTTTCAAAATCATCCTGTTGGTCTTCTTACAGAACAATAATATTCCATAATATTCATAACAACAATTTATTCAGCCATTCTCCAACTGATGAGCATCCATTCAGTTTCCAGTTTCTAGCCACTACAAAAGGGCTGCCACAAACATTTGTTACTACAGGTCCTTTCCTTCTTTATAATCTCTTTGGGATATAATCCCAGTAGTAACACTGCTGGATCAAAGGGTATGCACAGTGATAGCTTTTTGAGCATAGTTCCAAAATACTCTCCAGAATGGTTGGATTCGTTCACAACTCCACCAACAATGCATCAATGTCCCAGTTTTCCCGCATCCCCTCCAACAATCATCATTATTTTTTCCTGTCATCTTAGCCAATCTGACAGGTGTGTAGTGGTATCTTAGAGTTGTCTTAATTTGCGTTTCTCTGATTAATAATGACTTGGAGCATCTTTTCATATGACTAGAAATAGTTTCAATTTCATCATTTGAAAATTGTCTGTTCATATCCTTTGACCATTTTTCAGTTGGAGAATGGCTTGATTTTTTATAAATTAGAGTTAATTCTCTATATATTTTGGAAATGAGGCCTTTATCAGAGCCTTTTGACTGTAAAAATATTTTCCCAGTTTATTGCTTCCCTTCTAATCTTGTCTGCATTAGTTTTGTTTGTACAAAAATTTTTCAGTTTGGTAGAATCGAAATTTTCTATTTTGTCATCAGTAATGATCTCTAGTTCTTCTTTGGTCATAAAGTCCTTCCCCTTCCACAGGTCTGAGAGGTAAACTATCCTGTGTTCCTCTAATTTATTAATAATTTCATTCTTATGCCTAGGTCATTAACCCATTTTGACCTTATCTTGGTGTACGGTGTTAAGTGTGGAACAATGCCTAGTTTCTGCCATATTAGTTTCTAATTTTCCCAGCAATTTTTATCAAACAGTAAGTTCTTATCCCAAAATCTGGGGTCTTTGGGTTTGTCAAAGACTAGGTTGCTAATTTGTTGACTGTTTTATCCCTTGAACCTAACCTATTCCACTGATCAACTAATCTATTCCTTAGCCAATACCAAATGGTTTTGGTAACTGCTGCTCTATAATATAGTTTTAGATCTGGTACAGCTAAGCCGCCTTCATTTGATTTTTTTTTTTCATTAATTCCCTTGGAATTCTTGACCTTTTCTTTTTCCATATGAATTGTGTTGTTATTTTTCCTAGGTCATTAAAATAGTTTTTTGGGAGTCTGATTGGTATAGCACTAAATAAATAGATTAGTTTAGGTAATATTGTCATCTTTATTATATTTGCTCGCCCTATCCAAGAGCATTTAATATTTTCCAATTGTTAATCAGACTTAATTTGTTTGAAAAGTGGTCTGTAATTTTGCTCATAAAGTTTCTGATTTTCCCTTGGCAGATAGATTCCTAAATATTTTATATTATCAGTAGTTACTTTAAATGGAATTTCTCTTTGTAACTCTGACTGTTGGATTTTGTTAGTGATATATAAGAATGCTGATGACTTATGTGGGTTTATTTTATAACCAGCAACTTTGCTAAAGTTGTGGATTATTTCTAATAACTTTTTAGTAGAATCTCTGGGGTTCTCTAAGTATACCATCATGTCGGCGGCAAAGAATGATAGTTTGGTTTCCTCATTACCTATTCTTATTCCTTTAATCTCTTTCTCAGCTCTTATTGGATCTGGCGTTTTTTTAAGAGTGGCTTTGAATTCTCTGTTGATCTACTGTTTTGTAAACAGGGCAGAGAAAGCAGTCTATGCCAGTGTCATCTCTGTAATTTTTCTAACCACAGAGATCACTCCTGCCCTGTCTGCACAATATGCTCGCCTCTAGTTCTCTCCCTGCTTGCGCTGCTGATCTTCTCCCTGGCCCCTCAGGACAAACATTTTCTGATGAAATCCCAGATTATCTTCAACTGGTGAGTTGTTGTACTTCAAGTCTTCATAGGATTTTACCAGTCAATCACTATTTTTGAGGCTGAATTAAATGTTGGTCGTTAGGGTATTGGAGAGCCTAGAAAGTTGCGTGTGCCTTCTCTCCCATCTTGGCTCCCCAAACATTTTCTTAGGAGAAAGTCAGAGATTCATTTTCATAATACTTGTTTCCCTCCTTATCTGATCATTGTCTGATCATTCTTTATTTATAAATTTGTCTTTTTATCTCCAATGCCTGGCACATAGTGAGTACTTAATATGAGCTTATGGGTTATTTGACACAAATACTTCACTGCAAAGGCTCCATGGTACACTGATTTCATTGTGACTCTGATACTCTCCATTATGGTAGATTATAGCCTACTTATTGGTACATTTCCTGAGTACCATATGTTCCAATAAATTCTCCATGGAGAATATGCTGGATAGCTTTTTCTACATCTATTAATGTTTCAAACTTATCAGGAGAACACTTGGGTTCTCTATATGTTATCCTGAACTCTCATTAAATTTCTCTGATCCATGAAAGGATTCATATACTAAAATTCCCCTGACCTGCCCCATTTTCAAGGGAGTAGTGGTGAAGGAAAAGAGCTCAGTAAGAAATAAACTTAGTTTTTAGTTATTTCAAAAATCCTGTGATAATACACTTATACAATTATTTAAATATATAAGGGGTCATGAGTTTAGAGCTTATCTCAGGGTTGTTTTTTGTTTTTTTTCTCTGTTAACTAAGATAGGGATAAATCATGATTATCAACACAATCACTGGCCTGAAATGAAACCAAAAGTTTTGGATCTGATGATTCAAGTGCATATTGATCGTGATGAGGTCTACATACAACAAATTTGGGGAAGTGTGAATGGTTGGTCCTAAATAAAGCAAGTTACAAGAGAGAAGCAGTGCTCTTCTTGACTTTGTCACATCTAGTCGGAGAGCTCGGTCCTTTGGAAATTGATGAAATAAGATTAGAGTAAGAAGAAATCAGACTGAATAGTAAGTAGGGACTCACCCTCTATGAGAATCCATTAGAAAGCCAAATATAGATAGCCTTAGCTATGTTTGAAGAGACATTATCAGAAAGCTGGCCACAGAATGATAAATTTTTTCAGCCATAGGAGCTCACAAGGCTTGTCTGCTACAGTAAAGAAGGGTTGTCATCTGCATCTGTGAAAGGGTTACCTTTAATTAAAAATTGGTATTGAACTATTAAGGTGTTACTTGCCTTTGATCATGCCTATAAGGAGCAGAGAAACTTGAAGACAGGGATCCTTATCTGCTGGACCAGCACTTTACCAAGATTCCCAAGTATCAAGGATTCTCTGAGGCTCTGAAGCTTGAAGGAGCTATTGCGAAATAGAAGATGGAAACTAGAAAGAGGAATATGCCATGGCAAGGGGGATGAGGGTTGGGAGAGTTTAGAGGAATTAATCTTATCTATTTTTATGGAGAAGTGGTGCTAAAGGTTTAGAAATATGAAAACTTCTCTGGATAGCCTTCCCATGGGCTCCTCCTGAAATACTTGGACTAAGTTGGGGTTTTGATGTGGACTTTGGAAATTCGAGTCAAAGTAAATAGCCAGGTATTATCTGATGTAACTGGTATACTGGAGAATTTTTATTCTCCAATAGAGAGCCACACAGATTCCTTCTTTCTTCCTTCTTTCTACTAAAGGAATGAGTTCAAAGCCTCTAATTCCCAGCTGAGCTATGTGAGAAGATCACTTTTGGAAGTCCCATGTCATTTACTGCTGATGTGGATATTTTGAGCTGGATATTCCCATAGGCATCTCTAACTCAGATGTCTGTCTTTTGACGTTCCCTATTCCTGTCACAGGTACCATCATTCTCCCAGGCAGGTAGATTTACAATCTGAGTCACTCTGCACTCCTCAATTCCTCCTCCCCCCTCCCCCCCCACATAGCCCTTCACATATCTTTCTGTATCCCAAAGAAATACAGACTTGTTGATTCTATATTCATAATTCTCACATCCTTCTTTTCTCTATTCATATGACAACAGTAGTATAAATTACAGATTTTTTTTTTGGCACACAGTGAGAGTGAATTGGAAGGCTATTACTGGGAAACAGCAACTCTATTTCTATGCCTAAAAGTTACTAGAGGAGGAATGGTATTTCTGCCAAAACTGGGCTTTGATTGGTATCCCTCCTTTCCCTTTCATCCTGACTCCCTCACTTCTCTTTTCTCCTCTCCTGTCCTATATAGGATTTAAATAAGAGTTGATTGTTCCAGGAACTTGTGAATGGAACTCTTTCTTTAATGGACAAGGCATATTTTCTGCCTAGCCATCTGAGATGTAAACAGGACTAGATTCCAAACATTGCTTATTATGGGGTTCAAAATTATCCATTCTGTAAGAAAAAAAACACCCCAAGCCAATAGAACTTTAATTTTTAATCTTATTTAATATTTTACTTTTTTCAGTTACATGTAAAATAATTTCAACATTTTTTTTTCAAATTTTGAGTTCCAATTTTTCTCTCTTCTTGCTCACCCTTTCACAATTAAAAAGGCAAGCAATTTTTTACACAGGTTATGCATGTGTAATCATGTGCATTTCTATATTCTGTGAAAGAAAACATGAACAAAAAAGTTCCAAGAAAAATAAATAAAAAATATCTTTGCTTTGCATTCAGACTCCACCAGTTCTCTCTGGAGATGGACAGCACCTTTTATTATAAGTCCTACACAATTGTCTTGGACCATTGTGTTACTGAGAATAGCTACGTTATAGTAGATTATCATGTAATGTTCTGTTACTGTGTACAATGTTCTCTTGGTTCTGCTGATTTAACTTTGCAACAGTTCATGTAAGTCTTTCCAGAATTTTTGTAACCATGCTATTCATCATTTCTAAAAGCACAGTGATATTCCATCGTAATCATATACAACAAGTTGTTCAATCATTCCCCAGTTTATAGATATCTCAGTTTCCAATTTTTGTCACCACTAAAAGAACTACTATAAATATTTTTGTACAAATAGGCCACTTTTTAAAAATTCTCTTTTGGGATACAGAACTAATAGTGCTATTTCTTGATTAAAGAGTATGCATGGTTTTATAGCCCTTTGGGCATAGTTCCAAATTGCTTTCCAGAATGGGTGATCAGTATGCAACTTCACCCATAATATATTAATTTTCCCACATTACTTCCAACATTTGTCATTTTCCTTTTCTGTTATATTAGTCAATCTGACAAGTGTGAGGTAGTAGTGAGAGGTAGTTTCATTTGTCTTTTTCTCTTCAATGGTAATTTAGAGAATTTTTATATAACTATACATAAAATTGATAACTGTTGAAAACTGCCTATTCATAATTTTGACCACTTATTAATTGAAGAATAGCTCTTATTTCTACAAATTTGACTGTATTTTCTATGTTTGGGAAACGAGGATTTATCAGAGAAACTTGTAAAAAATTTATTTTTGTAGTAATGATTACCAGCTATGTATTTCCCTACAAACCATTTTCTCTCTTTTTCTTCCTCTGACTTTAATTTCCTTCAAAATACTCTCCTTTCTATCAGCTCCCCACCCCCCTTCTCTTGTGTTTTTTTCCTTCTTACTTCCTTAAATGGTAAGACAGATGTCTACATCCATTTGAATGAAAGTAAGGTTCATATGCTTCCCTCATTGCTTCCTCGATATTCCCCTACACTGTAAAGTCTTTCAAGCCTCTTTTACACAAGACAATTTAAACCATTCTACTACCTTTTCCCCTTCTCCCAGTGCATTCTTTTTTCTCATCCTTTAATTCTTTTAAGATAATCATATCATCACATTCAAGTCATATACTCTTTCTAACTGCCCTAATGATGAGAAAACTTTTAGAAGCTATAAATACAATTTTCCCATGTAGAAATACAAACACTTTCATCTTATTTGAATCCCTTATGATTTCCTTACTGTTTATCTTTTTTATGCTTATGTTGCATCTTGTATGTCAAAATCAAATTTTCTATTCAGTGTTGGTCTTTTCATTAGGAATGTTTGAAAGTCCTCTATTTTAATGAATTTCTGTTTCTCCCTGAAAGATTATATTCAGTTTTCCTAGGGAAATGGTTATTGGTTTTATTTCTAGCTCTTCTACCCTCAAGGATAGCATTTTCCAAGATCTCTTATTCCATAAAGTAGAAGCTACTAAATGTTATGCTATTGTAACTGTCTCTCTCATATTTGAATTGTTTCTTTTTGTATGCTTGCAGTATTTGCTTCATAATTTGGGAACCCTGAAATTTGGCTATAATATTCCTGGGAATTTTCACTTGGGGCTGTTTTTGAGGAGGTGATGGTAGATTTTTTCCATTTCTATTTTGCCTCAAATTCTAAAATCTCTGGGAAGTTTTCCTTGATAATTTCTTAAAAGATGATATTTAGTCACTTTTTTTTTTATCATAGCTTATAGGTAGTGCAAATAATTCTTAAATTTTGTCTACTGGATCTATTTTCAGTTGTTTTTTCAATGAGATATTTCATGCTGTCTTCTATCTTTTCATTCTTTTGGTTTTGAATGTTTCTTGATGTCTCATTGTTGTGTCTGGACTAGCTCTCTGGAGGACCTCAGTACCAGCCCGAGTCTTTGGTCTTAGAAGAGGAATGATGAGGTGAGACTCACATGGATGGTCAAAACATGGAGTCTATTTATTCCAAATTCTTTCAGCCTTATATACCCTAATACCCTTATATAACCATAGCAACACTTCACATAACTATATACTGCTAACTATATACTGCACATGGGGGACCACATAAATAACTTGCTATTGTATGTAGATGACTCTTTGCCAATTAGTATGACTCTGCTTTAATTACAACACAGATTGCCACAGCCCCCTGACTTCTCAGGAAGGCCAAGAACCTTTAAGGGAGATGGGGAGTCAAACCAGACATTGTTAGCAGATTCTCTCTGGGTTGAAGGTTCTTATTCCCCTACTATCTGTGGCCCTCTACATCTCTTCCTTTCTTTTGTTTTAATTGAAGCAGGTATATACCAGTGGTTAAATCCATCAGCATGGGAGGAATCATACAAACAATTAGTAACATAACAAACAAAATGAACAAACAAGATACTATAAAATACTTCCATGAATCCCAGAAGGAAAGCATAGAAAATAACTATCAATTCAAAACCAACACATACACCTCCTCCAGAAGCCAAGAGATAGTCCAAAGCCAATCTATCATCCATCACTTCAAGTGTCAGGGAATCCAATGATTCCCACAGGTTTTGAAGTCCTGCATCAGTCTCATTAACAATTATTTTTGTTGTTCATGAGTAATTTGCCATACACGTAGGGTTAACTGCCATGCTCTTTCAGTGGCAGACATAGAGAGATATGGGACCACCCAATGTTTCTTGGACCTTCTCCTTAGTTTTGAGGGCCTTCTCCATTTCTCTTAGATGAACAAGTTGGACATGGCTTGTTGGCCCTCATTGGATTCCTTCTCCTGTGAAGACCGCGTATATTAAAATCAGCTGGAGTCAGAAATTCCAAGGACACTTAAAACCTTCTCTAAGTCCTTGGAATTCCCCAGTGTTTGTTGTAAAAAAGAAATCTGGAAAATGGAGGATGTTAACATTCTCCATCTGTAGAGATACAAGCAAACCTTCTCCCCCAAGCAGCTAACTTATCTTTTCCCTTTCATTCACCACTTTCTGGATCTCTCCATATTACTTGGTGATTATCTAAAGATAGTGGAGCTGCTCGCACTGTTCACTGCCCTTTTGGTGGGTTATAAAACCTGTCTGCCGGAGTCAGTGTGTCTTTATTAAAAACCAAAAAATTAATAGCATAAAGAGCTAGATTTACAAGTTCTCTAGGGTTACTGTGGTTCTCCATTTTGTTTTTGGAGGAGTGTCTTGATATCTGTGTTCCTCCTCTCTACAATTGCCTGTCCTTGAGGATTGAAGGGTATGCCAGTGGTGTGTAAAATCTGATATGGTGCACAAAACTGTGCAAAATGTTTAGAAGTACATGCAGGTCCATTATCTGTTTTTATGACTTGTGGTACACCCATAATTGCAAATTCTTGGATAAGAAATTCAGTGACCACTCAGGCCGTCTCTTTTGCTGCTGGTATTGCAAAAATGAATCCTGAAAAAGTGTTTACCACAACATGGAAAAAAAGACAGATGATCAAAAGATTTATAATGGGTCACATCCATTTGCCAAATTTCATTGGGTCTCAAACTATAATGGTTTTTCCCTGGAGGGAGCATAGGAGCGTGGAAAAGAAAGCAAGCTGTACAGGCTTTTCCTGTGCTCCTAGCTTCCTCTTTTGTTATCCCAAATTGCAAACATAAAGCTCAAGCAGCCCGATGATATTTGGAATGAGATTCTTGGGCTGCTTGAAATAAAGGAGAATTGGTTAACATTGTTAGAAGGCTATCTGCCTTTGAATTTCCATCAAAAATAGGACATGGAGGTCCACTATGAGAGTGGATATGCAAGATATAAATCTTACCTTGATGCTCACTTTTCTCAAATCAGTCAATATCCTCCATTTTCCAGATTTCTTTTTTACAACAAATTCAGGGGAATTCCAAGGACTTAGAAAAAGTTGTAAGTGTCAAATTCTTCCTGTCCCATATCTAACCATTTTTCACTGGTTAAGGACCACTCTTCCACCCACACTGGTGTATTAACTTCCCATTGGATGGGAGCATGTGAGAGTGCTGGCAGGCCTTCGACAGCAGCCCTGCTTAAAAAGCCGAAGTACTCAATGATAATCCTCACTGCAGTAAAATGTCTCTTCTCCTTTGCCTTGTCTTGGGACACAGGAAGATAAAACTGTGCTGGAGGTGCTGATGGTGTCACTGTCCCTCCTTCTCTTCCTCCTCCCGCCCATGAAGGTAGAGTTGAGGGGGGAGGATCAGGAAGCAGGAGATACCCCAAGGGTGGATGTGCATGTTTAGGGGGAAACAAAGATGGACTAAGAAACAGAGAAGCCCCACAACCCTCAAATCTCCCAGGGCAGTTCTTATCTCCCTTCCTATCCAACTTACCATTCTCCTCAAACCTCCTAAAGCAGTAACAAACAATATAAATCAACAAGATTCTAAAAAAGACTTCCTTAGCTCCTTCCCATGTGCTTTATCCTCAGCAGCTATGGGAACCAAACCTCCGCTTGTTTTTCTCCTGATACTTCCTTGTTTGACACCCCCACACGTTAAAAGCTTTCTTTTTCTTATATGTGAGATTCCTTAAAGGCAATTTATCCCATTGTATTCAGTTAGTTGTTCTCCCACTATTTTCCCTATCTGTGGCTTCAACCTCTCTTCCACAGCATCTCAGAACTCATTAATCTGCTTCTGAGTTACCAACAAATCTTGCTTCTCTATTAACCTAACTTCATATATAGCTTCATACTTCCCTCAGCAGGGGAATAAATAAATAGCTTCATACTTCCCTCAACAGGGAGGCTCTGTTGTTAGCACTTGCCTCATTTTGGCTGAAAAACAAAAGTGACTAGATTAGTCCTTACTGAAATCTTCCTGCTTGCCTGTTTTTATACTCACCTTATTTCTAAGGTCACCGGGAGTTCTCCATCAAACCCAACCAATCGCATCAACCCAGCTGCTGTGTCTAGGGCCCCACATTGAGATCTAAATGTTGTGTCTGGACTAGCTCTCTGGAGGATCTTGGTACCAGCCTGAGTCCTTGGTCTTAGTGGAGGAGTGAAGAGGCGAGACTCACATGGCTGGTCAAACATGGAACCCATTTATTCTAAATTCTGTCAGCCTTATATAACCTTATATAACCAAGGAAACATTGCATGTACTAACTATATACTGTGCATGCAGGACCACATAAACAACTTGATATTGTATGTAGATGTCTCTTTGTACTTGGTATCACTCTGATTCAACTACAAAACAGATTGTCACAGCCCTCTGACTTCTCAGGAAGGCTGAGAGCCCTTAGGAAAGATAGGGAGCCCAACCAGAGATTGTCAGCAGGTTCTCTCTGGGATTACGGGTCTTATACCTTACCCAAGGTTTCTCTACTGACTATGAGCCTCTATATCTCATAAATCATTAGCTTCCTCTTCCCTAATTCTAAGTTTTCAGGAATTATTTTCTTCTATGAGCTTTCTGTACCTCCTTTTTCATTTGGTCAATTCTGCTTTACAAATCAGTCTTCTTTTCATTAAATTTTGCGTGTGTGTCTACTTTATCCTTTTGCTTATTTTGTTTTTTAAGGTGTTACTTTCTTCAGTATTTTTTTGGTCTCCTTTACCAACTTGTTTACTTTTTTCATGATTTTTTTGCATCACTATTATTTCTCTTTCCAATTTTCCTCCTACCTCTTTTACTTCATTTAATTTTTTTTTTTTTTTTTTTTTTTTAGAGTTTCCATGACCTAAGATCAATTCATATTTTTCTTTGAGGTTTTGGATGCAGGCGTTTTGACTTTGTTGTTTTCTTCTTTGAATGCCTTTTGATTTTCCTAGTCAATATAGTAATTTTTAAGGTCAGATTTTTTTCTGTTCTTTCTTATTTTCCAGCCTATTTCTTGACTTTAAACTCTATACCAAAGTGGGGCTTTGCTTCTCAACTGGAATGGACAATATACCATGCTTGAGGGATTTTGTGTGACTGTTTTCAGTTGTAATTCTGGGGACCTACAAGTTTTTGGCTCCCTCTTTCCCCTCCCCCCCTCCCCCATAGTTCATTTGTTATTTATTCCCTGGATAAAATACTGAAAACTCACATGGGGAAAATGTATACTAATCTTAATACCAAAACTGTGTGTGTGCATGCATATAACACACATAAACAT
This sequence comes from Sarcophilus harrisii, assembly GCF_902635505.1. NCBI lineage: Eukaryota > Metazoa > Chordata > Mammalia > Dasyuromorphia > Dasyuridae > Sarcophilus > Sarcophilus harrisii. The sequence continues at coordinate 614,027,192 of NC_045426.1, read as the reverse complement.
ACACACACACCACAGGGTCAATTGCACCATAGTTCTCTGGATATCCGAGGAAAGAGTGACCCTAATATAGAAATGTGTGTGTATATGTATATATGAGGTGTGTGTGTGTGTGTGTGTGTGTGTGTGTGTGTGTGTATGGGTAAATACTGACCAGGAAAAGAAGTTTAATTTGAGCAATCACAGAAATGTTAAGTGAAGTTCTAGTCAGTTGCAATAGCTTTTCCAAAAGCAATGGTAGTACTGTTGACTGAAGAAAGTAGCAACGAGTAGGAGTGGTGATGATGGTAGGCAGGATTGTGTGTCAGGAGAGGAAATATCAAAATGTTCAGGATAGATGATCAGAGGAAGCTAGACATGGTGTTAAGTTTGTACTTATTCACCAATCAGTCTTGGATGCTAAATAAGACAATACAACATAGTAGGTAGAAGGTTTTGAGGCCAGTAAGGAAGATTTGGGTTAAGTTCTGCTTTCATATATTACTATCTGTGTGATGATACTTAGTTTATTTAAACTCACAATGCCCCAGTTTGCTTAGACTAGTTGCTGATCTTCATCAGTGAAGGAAACTTTGATAATAAGAGATCCACAAATGAGAGAAATCACAAGTCTTTCTGTGCTTCTCTTGAATCCTGTGTTTGGAGACCAAATTTTCTGTTTAGTTCTGGTTTTACAATAGAAATGATAGAAAGTCTCTTACTTTATTGATGATACATCTCCTTCTCTGAAAGATGATGCTCAGTCTTGCTGGGTAGATAATTTTTGGTTGTAATTCCAGGTCCTTTGCCTTCTTGAATATGGTATTCCAGGCCCTCTGATCCTTTATTGTAGACACTGCCAGATCCTGTAATCCTGGCTGCTTCTCTGTGATATTTGAAAAGTTTTTGTTGAAGAGCTTGCAGTTATTTTTCCCTTAAGATTATAGTCCGGGGTTTTACAACAGTGTATTTTGGAATTTTCTGGAGATGATCAATTGATTCTTTCAGTGATTCTATCCCTCTCTGGTTTAAGTATATCAGGGCAGGTTTTTTACTGGGGGGGATTAGAAAAAGAGCATTACTCCTATGGAATCATACTAAAATGATTAATACTGATTGGAGAAAAATAAGGGTCTAATTAAAATCATCTGTCACTGTATTGGACAGGAAAGATACATCAATAGTAATTCATATGCAAACCTTGGGTGATTCAATGAACTATAAGTTCACTATAATGACAGAAATTCCAAAAAGAGATAATATGAGCCTATTTCATCAATAAATATCCAGCCAGATGAATCAACAATTACTTATAAAGTAAGTACATACTATGAGCTGGATGCTCAGGGTACAGATAAAACACATCTGGAGTATCATATTCTTTTCTGGAGCTTACTCTTTGTGGATGTGGCCAATTAATAAGTTCCATGTTTAAACCTAAATCCTTGATTTAGGTATTTCTTGACCTTTATATTGGAAGGATATTGAACAGAGATTTAAGCAGCTAAGTAGCATAATGCGTAGAATGTTCAACTTGAAATTAGGACTACTTGAGATGAAATCTCATTTTAGATATTTAAGTGTGTGACCTCAAGCAAAGCACAATGTCTTTCAGTTTCCTTATCTATAACAATTTGTGAACCCAAATAATCAGACACAACTGAAAAATAACTCAACAATAATCTGTCAAATCTACCTTTCTTAGCCTCATATCATCCCCCAAATTGCTTTATTTTTTTTCAAGAAATAGAGTACTAGCTGTTGCTTCTGAACTCCACAATCCATTTCTCATCTCCATGTCTCTGTAAAAGTTTTAACTTGACTTATGTAAATAGATCTAATAGTCTTCCAAGTTTGTCTTCTCCTTCATCTTTCACATTTATGTAATTCATCAAAATTCAACAAGTGCTTGACTGTTGTGATAGGGGAGGCACCTGCCAGTGGCTGCTGGAGGTCTAACTCAGACCTGTAAAATGGATCTCTTTATGTGAGAGGACAATGATGATACAAGGAGACTGAGAGGCAGTTGCTGTTCTCTGACCTCTCTCCTCTTCCCTCTTGTCTCCAATTTATTTCATTCCCAATCCACAAAGAACATCTGTGTTAGTAAAGGCTGCTTTGCAACTCCTTCAAGTATTATGATTCACAAATGTGGAGGCTCTCAGAGAATTGACCTATCCCTTCACTTATGCATGGTCCTCAACACTTAACATTTATTATCTCATTTGAGGATGACAATAAAATTATGAAGTAATTAACAACACATATTATTTCCATGTCACAGAGAAAGAAAATTGGTCACCAAGAGGTTAAATGACTTGGCCATGATTACTGAGTTACTAAAAATCAAAAGTGGGTCTTGTACTTAAGGCTCTCCTTACTTCAAATTCCACATTCTCTCCAACATGTCATGCTGTATCTTCTACTAATTCTACATGTTTAGTGTCTTTCAAATACATCCTTCTTCATTCCCAATATGATCATGCTAATTCAGGCTCTCGTTAGCTTTAACTTGAATTATTTTAATAGTGTACTAAGGATCTCCCAAATAGAATTGTTTTTGTATTATTTACTGTTTTCAAATTGTTGTAATACTTCGCTTCATAAGAATTACTACTGATAAATAGCTGAACCAGTCATCTTTGCCCCTTTTATCCTCCATCCATCCCTCTGCAATGTCCAGTAGCCAGTGTGTTCTTCTTTTAAAATCTCCAAATCTGTTATATTTTTTCTTTCCCATTGTAACCCAGACACTACTTCCTTTATTAAATACTATGATAACTTACTAAATTAACTTTAGTTAATTTGTTAACAAAATTAACTGCTTTTAATTTGATATATGAATAGTGGATTGAGAGGGGCGGTCAATATTTTTCTAAATCACAGCTATACCATATAATTCCATGCTCAGAAATGTTCAGATATTCCCCATTGTGTTTTAGATGATGTCCAAACAGCCTGACACTCAAGGCCTTTTTACTGTCTTTCCCCAAAGTATTCTGGGAGACTTTTTTCCTTTATTAATCTGTCTATCCTAGGTACCTTGCTCCAGATGAACCATAATACTCATTCTTAAAGGAGCTTTATGATATTCTGACTATACCATTACTTTGACATTCCCTTTGCCTAAAATGTTCTCTTGTCTTTCATCAATTTCTAGCTCGATTATCACTTCTATTATGTCTTGTCTACTTTTTCCTCTTTTTTCCAAACTTTACCTAAAGTCAGAGATGAGATTTTTCTATTCTGAACTAGCATAAAACCATATAACTCTTCTGACTTAATATATTTTACCTTTTCTCACTGCATCAAGGACCATTTGCAATTTTCCCAACCTATATCTTGCCACTGGAATCCAATGATCAGAATGGAAATTTAGACTATTGGCTTAAAAAGGGATAAACTGGGCTAGATTGGAATTTGAACAAGTTTCTCTGACAATTAGAGCCAGACAAAGATTGAGTAAACTCTGTACTTTTAACCTGAATTTAAACAAACAAACAAAAAATAAGGAAACAAGGAAGGAAGGAAGGGAGGGAGGAAGAGAGGAAAAGAAAGAAAGAAAGAGAGGGAGGGAGGGAGGGAGAAAAGGAGGGAGTAAAGGGGGGAAGGGAGGGAGGGAGAAAAAGAAGGAAGGAAAGGAAGAAGGAAAGAAAGGAGGGTGGAGGAGAGGGAAAGAAAAAGAGAAAAAAAAGACCAAGGATCAATAATTTGGAAGAATATTGCAAGTGAAGGAAAAAAGGGAATGCACATTATCAAGTGTCTATTATGTGCCAGACACTGTGCTGAGTACTTTAGGCATGTTATCTTATCATAACAACTGTGCTGTTATTATGCACATTTTATAGTTAAGGACACTGAGAGAGATTAAGCGTATCTGTGACTAAATTTGAACTCAGGTCTTCTTGACTCCAGGTCTAGTGCTTATATACCAGCCACCTAATTGGCAAGGGAGATAAAATATTTTGAGTATTAAATAACTATGAAATAGCAATGTGGTCATTGTTAGGTAATTTTATACTCTGACAGCTTATACTCTGAAATTTGTTTTCTCATAAGGAAACTGAGCTTCAATAATACTTGTAACCTGTACTTAGTAGAATGGAGCCTTTTGTAAGCTACATTTGAATTATGATGATAATGATGATTCTAATGAATTACATGTCTCTGGGGATGCATTTAATGCCAACACCCAGATTAGAATCCATTTCTCATAACTATCTGATTGGTTCTCAATTCATAGGCATCTTGATAATAGAATGCTACAACTGGAAGGAATTTTAGAAATTATCTTGTTCAATCTCTTAATTGTATAAATTAAAAAAAAAAACAGGGTAAATGAAAATAAAGTATTTCCCCTAAGTTCCATTTTCTTAAACTGTGGATTGTAACCCCATATGGTATCTCATAACTGAATGAGGGAGATTATGAAATTATGATTAATATCAGCAAATGTTTGATTTGCATACCTATTTTATATACCTATATGCCTAAGGTCATGTAAAAATTTCTCAGGAAAAAAAAAGGTAGCAAGTGGGAAAAGTTTAAGAAGCCCTGTTCTATATCTTATAATAATGTTAACCTGAGACTCAAAATCTAATACTTAAAATCATATAAAAAACTAGACAGTAACTTGAAAACCAACATCCAAAACCACATATTTCAAGTGAAGAAACTGAGATTGTGATTTATTCCTGGTCAAATAATTAATAAGTATCAAAGGTGGTATTTGAATCCTAATCTTCCTGACTCCAACTTCAGCTAGATTCACTAGATAGATAAATAGACATACATAGAGATATAGAGATGTATAAATGTATACATCCATATATATGTAGCATATGTATATATGCAAATTTGTGAATGTGTATATGCATATGTGCATATAGTTTACAGTGTATATAATGTATATAATACATATTAATATAATATATATTCATTATGCCATAGAACATTGAGCCCTATATTATTTCTGCAAATTTATGCTTCTATTCAGCATTTGAAAAAATACACTAATTTATTCTGAATTTAAAAAAATTTTTTGAACTAGTCAGTGTGACTAAATCATTGAATGGAGTCAGACTGCATAAATCTAGCTCAAGTGGCAGTTCTCTCACTGCCTTATTACATTGTGACTTTAGAAAGAAACTTGCTAAACAGTCCTCTCTTGCTTGAAGAATCAGGAATTAAAAGCAGCTGCCCCAGGACTGCCTTCTTAGAAAAATCAGAATGTGCCCTGAAGGATATTTTTTTTTTTATCTCAGCCCAAGACTGAATGATTCTTGGCAAAGGCTGGGATGCCTGCTAATTTTTCAGACCAGTTAGGCAAAATAGGTATTAGTCTGGAAGAATATAGTATTGGAGATGAAAGAAGTCATAGAGATCATTTATTCCTTCCCCGCTGAATACCCCAACCATTTTATAAATTAGGGAAGTGGTGCCAAGAAAGGGGAATTAACTCACTTAAAATAATCTAACTAGTCAATCAGCATTTATTAAGTATTCACTATATACCCTGCCTGCATTACTGTAAATACTAAGAATATAAAGAAAGACAAATACACATTTGCTGTCCTCAAGGAGCTTACATCCTAATGGGGGAGACAACATGTAAATAACTAGGTCCATGTATGATAGACATCCTGTAACTGGAAGGAAAGGGGTTGAAGGGGAGGGTTTAGGAAAAAGCTTCTTTTAAAAGGTGTGGGTGGCTGAGAAAACTGAAACAATTTCAATTTTTTGTAGTTATCTTTTCTCTGGTCCTACTGTAACTTACCTTTTTTCAATATCTTTCTTTGTGTTGAAATAGCAAGTATTCAGAAATAATACTATCTATTAAAGCAAGGTTGCAAAAATTAATTAATTGAAGCAATTTCTTTTCCTGTTATACATTTCCAGTCTTATCTCAAAACCCCCTTTAAGAGAACCAGCCTAATCAAGAAATACCCCATATTCAATTAATTGCTCTTCTGTTGTTCAATCATATCCAGGTCTTCATGATCCCATATCATTCTGTCCATGAGGTTTCTTGGTAATGATACTGGAATGATTTGTTATTTCCTCCTCCAGTAGATTAAGGCAAATGGCTAAGTGATTTGCCCGGGGTCTCACAGCTAGTATCTCTAGAGCTCTATCCACAGAACCATCTAGCTTCCACCTGTACTCAATTTGCCTGCTTCCTAATTGAAACTTATGGTCCTTTTGTCCCTTAGGAGAGCCTCCACCAGTGAGATTGGGATTTTATTGCTGGAAAATTCAATAAATCCTTTTTGGTCCCTAAATTTCTGATTCTGGTTCTGGTCTGAATTATAATTCTGCTTTTGGTTTGTTCTGGCACCAATACTAATTTTATTCACATAGGTGTAACTCAAATTGAGACAAGAAAGGAGCCAGAGGCAAAAGTGAGGAGGCAAAGCATTCTAAATATGGTATAACATAGATGGTACAAAATTATATAGTCAGGATATGGGATGGGAGTATTTCAGAAAATTAACTTAGTTACAGGCAGAGCTGAAACTAGAATTCAGGTTTTTTTGATATCTTCTTGACATGACACTGCATATGAGATTTTATTAATGTGGTTATCACTTCCATTGGTGCAGATCACACGTCCTCCTTGATTTCTTATCCTGTAATTTTTATCCTTGTTCTCCCATATATCTTCCTCAAAGAAGATGCTTTTTAATATACA